>NW_017303284.1:0-580 GCF_001594115.1 Trachymyrmex septentrionalis | reverse complement strand
GGGAACATTTCACGGAATTATCTACGAGAAATTTACACGCGGAATTACTTACAGAATCTTTGCATCAGATTCTTACTTTTTCAATCGATAGATGCTTGATTTTCGCATCAATATCTTGAGAAATATCTTGAAATATCGTTCCATTCGATATAGAAATATTTGTAGTTTAACTTCGTTCCCAGTAATGCACCTTTAGTTATTTCATGTCATGTGCGTGACTCGAGATAAAATTATTTAAAAAAAAATGTACAGCTTATCATTTCTTGTACGATTACACAAGTGCATCTCGATGTTCAGTTTGCTGAAGAGAATGACGCACAATACATTTCTGGGCCGTTCCGCCTATGTTAATGGATCCTACGAGGTAAATACATTTGATAATCGCCTTTTTTCTTGTCTCATAATTTTCTATTTTAATTTATTGCATTCATTGAAAAATTGAAAATTTTTATTATAATTAAGAAGAGATAATTTATTTTAGTGAGATGCTTTGCATAAAATCTAAAAGTTTAATTTAGAAAATATTCTAGTTACATTACTTAATATATGTATTATATGTATATATATATATATACATATA
>NW_017303283.1:0-580 GCF_001594115.1 Trachymyrmex septentrionalis | reverse complement strand
CAACATCTTAACACTCGACCGAAAAGGCGCTTTGTATTTAAAGTCTCGTTACTTGGATCACTACACAATTTTATAATAAGCGCGTAGAGAGATTTCAGACGAGCACGCCGCGGCGTACAATTGGTTTGAAAAAGGTACAGTGCGGACGATGACAGAGATGATCCATTATCCAGGTTACAGAACGGGATTATGCATCTATAGAATGTAACTCTCCTCTTCTTTTTATATATATTCACACACACACACATCAATACAACAAACATTCACTTGTACTTTTGCTGGCCTATTGTGTATGTACGTACGTACATATACATACGAGTACGTATAATACTCTATTGCCTCGATCGTCAACATAACGCGCGACCGAAATACCGAGATTGCGCGATCAGCCGCATATTGCGAGTTATAAACTCGCAACATCGTTAAAAGATATACTATACATGTTCAATCCTTGCTAAATAGTAATATCATGATTGCTATTTGCCAGTCATGCATTAAGCCGCCAGTAATCGAATTTGCATCGTAATTTTATCACGATCACGACGCTTTCATAATTTTCACCATCTAAAAAAATATCTAA
>NW_017303282.1:0-579 GCF_001594115.1 Trachymyrmex septentrionalis | reverse complement strand
AATTTAATTTTGTTTAAATAAATAATAAGAATAACAGTTAATATTGAAGAACTCCTTCATATTTAATAATATATAAAGATTAGAATGTTTGTTTATTTTTTACGGAGATATTGTAAATACAATTTTGTGTAAAAAAAATGGCACTTTCTGACCAACCTAATATATTTTCTTGAGTTAAACTGTTTAATTTCATGTTTTAGTTAAATTTATACGACATATTAAGCAGCGACTTATAGAAATAATAAAAAAATAACTCAAATTGGGTATAATTTGATGTTATGAATTTATCAGTGTAGATCTGCTTGATTTTTGTTGTTAATACCACCAATATGCTTCTTTTAGTTTTTCCTATCTTGATTATTCTTCTTTCTCTTTTTTATGATTATGTTTCAGATGATCTTTATTATATCTTTATTGTCCTTTACTTCTTCAAATTTTCAATCTGTTCTTGTCTTTATTGTCCTTCATCTTTATTATTAGTCCTTCTTTACTTTATCATTAGATTTGTTTTTTATTGCTGAATTACAGAACTAGTATAAGAAGTATATTAAAACGTTCTTTATTGCAGACCTGGTGGTA
>NW_017303281.1:0-579 GCF_001594115.1 Trachymyrmex septentrionalis | reverse complement strand
TATATTATAATTTAAGTAAAATATTAAATTGCAAATTTAAAAATTTTAAGGTATTTTAAATAATATATAAATTATTCTTTAAAAATTTATATAGTTATTATATTAAATATATGTGTATATATATATTTATATTTAAATATATAACTATAAAGATAAGTTAATAGTTATTTATTAAATAATAATATTTTATATTAAATATTTGAGTTATTAGAATTGATAATAAATAGATTTAATTAATATAATTAATTTTTGATTATAAGATTTATAAAAAATTATTTTTTAAACTTTGAAGGTTTAAAGTTTAGAATAACTTAAAATCTTGGAAATATATTAGATTATTAGGATAATTATTGATATAGATAAGGGTAGAATAAGATAAAAGTAAATAGGATTATAATTTTTATTAATTATTGATTTTATTAATTTTGATTCAAATTTAAATAAAAATAGAGAATGGTAGAGTATGTTACTATAAATAAAGAGTATAAATAATGATCTAATTATTATTATTAATATAATTGAAAATAATTTATTTAATTTTATAAAAATAAAGATTGAGTATCATTTTATAAAAAAAAA
>NW_017303280.1:0-579 GCF_001594115.1 Trachymyrmex septentrionalis | reverse complement strand
CCGGGGAAACATCGCTACATCGGATAGATACTAGATACGGCAGAACACATCAGTAAAACGATCGATCGACGTTTATAGCCTGAATACACGTCGTTTCTCGTTATTAGTTATGACAAGCGATCTCGATGTTGAGCGAGTTTACACATAATTTTGCATTATACGTTACGCGGTTCGAATTTATTGGACCTTCCGTCAACGGCACCGAACACTACGAAAAAGCGGCGCTCTCAAATCCCACGGAAAAAAGCTTTTCGCGTTTACGGCCCACCTAAAACCAGAGTAGTAAACTGGACGATAGCCAGGTACGACGCGTTTTATTCGCCCCAGAGTAGTTTCCTTTGTAGCTGCAAATGTAAATGGAAGCAGATGGCAAGAGTGCCTCTTGCGCCTTAATAAGAAACAACTGTAGTGGCCTTAAGTCTCTTTTGCGTAATATGGCAAAAATCGCAGCATATGTGTGCGTAAATTATAGAGTTAAACCGGTGACAAGTTCAAGAGTTAGCTTTATAAGTCTATATTAATTATATCTTACTTGACTGACTTTTGATTCTTTCTAGAACTGGCAAAAAAGTAAAAAAA
>NW_017303279.1:0-579 GCF_001594115.1 Trachymyrmex septentrionalis | reverse complement strand
AAAATAGTCGTTTTTCCATTTTGATGTTAATATAACTCTATACATTAAAAAGAAATTCAATAACAGAAAAATAAATATATTAAAATAACTTCAAAAATTATCCATAACAAATAACTGATTTAGGATTTTACACAGTGAATGCAAGTAATTCGTTAAACTAGATCTCGAAAACCTGTAGTTGAATGTGCTCGAATGTTTTAAAAAGAAAAATAAAAGGTCAGAAAAAATCGGACATCTGATTATCCTACTTGAAGTAACTATTTATAACGAAGTTCCAGTTAGAGTTATCTTTCTCATTTACTCTCAGTAACTCTAACCAACTTTATTCCTTTTTTCATTTATATCTTCCTAAATTACATAAGTTATATTTTATTGCTGTTGGTAACTGAATTAATATTTATTTAATGCATGATATTTGATAATCAGTATGAACAAAGCTATTTCAATGTATTTATTTTTCTGTGTATTGAATTTTTTTTTAAATTATAGAGTTATATTTACATCGAAATGAAAATATTTTGACAGTTTTCAGCTTTAAAGTTCAATCGGTTCAATTTTTTCTTTTAAAAGATATTAATT
>NW_017303278.1:0-579 GCF_001594115.1 Trachymyrmex septentrionalis | reverse complement strand
ATATATATATATAAGATTTTATATAAAAGTAATTCTTTATATTTTCTTATATACTCGTATATAATTTATATTTTCTTCAATACAATCACAGTATGTACAAATCATAATACAATGATAAAAATTATATAATATGGTTTCTAAAAGCTTTAATAATAATATCAATCGCTCGGAATAACACCGTACGGTACTACCATTACAAATATTGTCACGATGAAGTAACTGAAGAAGACAAAAATCTTCCCATTAGATCTTATTATAGACGGCGATTTCTTACGCGTCTTCTTCTAGAAGACAAACATATCTGGAAGATATTGTTTTAAATGCTACGTTGAATGTAGCTTTCTTCGCTCTTCATTAGCTTCTTACAGAAAGCTTCGCAATGGCCGTTCTTGGACCGATCGACGAATCGACCAATCTGATGCAAACGTGGAGGGAAGCACGCGGCTTTCTCTCTCGCTTCATTCTCTAGAGGGTATTTAATTTCCGGACCGCGAGAGGCGATGGTCGCGCGCGCGAGAATGTTGCAACGTCGTCACTCCCGCGAACAATGCATGTCTCCGATAGTATCCAAGCTCCAGC
>NW_017303277.1:0-578 GCF_001594115.1 Trachymyrmex septentrionalis | reverse complement strand
TTCGTAAAAATATTATTTATATTATTTATATTAAAACATTTTAATATAATTATGATTAAAAAAAGAAAGACACAAAATTTTCCACAAATTGTATGTGAATGAATAATTTGATTATTTATAATCGTTTTAAATCTCTTTTTTGCATTTATTTTATGTAAAATTGCGATTCACAATTCAATGTTTAACATTTTTCATGCGAGATTGAGTGGCCATCAAATAAAATTCATCTTTTTTGTCATGGGTATCACATGTAAAGTAAATCACAAAGACACACTTCGCAGAATCTTAATAATTGATTTCAGATAGATGAGATCTTAGGAACACTTAAATTAACCGGAACACGAGATACACTTACAGATAGACTCTCCGGCGGTGAAAGAAAGAGGTTAACAATTGCACTCGAGCTCGTAAATAATCCGCCTATTATTTTCCTTGATGAACCGACTACGTAAGTATCACGCCGATTAATTATTTTTATCTCTCTTAATTAAATATACTTTAGTTGAATTATTTTTTATAAAAGGAATTATTGTACATATAATATACTTCAGGATGTAACTAAAATAAGGTAACTTCGA
>NW_017303276.1:0-578 GCF_001594115.1 Trachymyrmex septentrionalis | reverse complement strand
TGTTATAATTCATAATTCATTACTAATTAAAACATTGAGCATATTATATATACCATAGAGAGCATCAATACTGTTTGATGCACGCATAAGAACAACAAACATATCACATAGATTAAGTTGACGAATTCGCGAGATAATTTAAGACGGATATAATAATATTTCTGATATGTATTTTCCGCACATCTCGTCATGATTGATCACTATGAATATGATAAATTTATTACCACGGTGAATATAAAAGTGTAAACTGATACAGATTTCATTTCTGATAATCCTGTAATCCCATTTGCTTCATGATATTTTATCATCATCGCCTTTATATGTTGCGAAAGTTAAAAAATAACATTAGAGTTTTTCTATGAGCTGTTATTTAAAGATGAAAAGATGCAAAAGCTGAGATCAAGATAAATTAAGTATGATAATTTACTTTTGGAGTTTATTAAAGAATTGTTATTTAAAACATAAAAATTAATCTTTTTTTATAGTGAAATTTAGACCTTAAAATTTTTGCGCGCAGGAATGTTAGCCTCTACAGAGCAATCCCCTAATTCTTTCTCCTTAATCCAGAAATGCAGCAT
>NW_017303275.1:0-578 GCF_001594115.1 Trachymyrmex septentrionalis | reverse complement strand
AAAAATATTGATCTTTCACAAATTAATAATTGTTAAATTTTAATTTTTTCTAATCTAATCTTTATTCTTAATCAATGGATTTTTTATTAAACAGATCTTTCCTTACTATCTTTTTTTATAAATTCGGTATTAATGAATCCGCCAATTGAACTTTAATTTAAGTTCTTCCCTATCTTCGATAAATAGATATTCTATTAAACAAACGTTTCATTAGTCTTAACAAACGAATTTACAATTCATTATTGGCAGGTCCGTCTTTCATCTTGATAGATCTTTTATTATAATTCTCGAACGCAACGCTTGTATCGTAATCCACGCAGGGGTAACTGATTATTAGAAACTCAACTCTCAACTGCCAGCTGTCTTCGATCAACTGCATTCCCTTTCGCAAGCAATGACAGTTCGTCGCACCCGATCGCGTGCATCGTCCCAGAAACTTATTATTCCGAATTGGTAGCTAACGGTACGCGACTTCCTCACAGTTTCGACACGACTCGGAGGAGAATACTAAAAGAAAAAGAAAAATCGGAACAATCAGTAAGGTTTTTCAGTACTGACAGAATATTTTCTTAATTAAT
>NW_017303274.1:0-578 GCF_001594115.1 Trachymyrmex septentrionalis | reverse complement strand
TCGTGCATCTCTTTTTAATATCATACATAAATGTAGTAATTTTGTAATTTATTTAATTTTTCTTTATTTAGTTTCTTACCTCTGCAGCAGCAATACCTAAAGCAACGCCACCCAGTACCGTAAGAGCAGATTTGAAGAGATTTTCTAATGCCTCTACGCAACCTTTCGGATAAGAGTTGATTGGTTCGCAGATGTCAGATGCCGGCTTATCGCAGCAACTTCCTGGGATAGTTCTACCAATTTGGTCGGGAAAATCTTGATAGCTGTCAATACCACAGCATTGCAACTGCAAATATAAATCAAAATAAGTATATCTCACGTTAAAATTATTGATCTGTTTAAAATTAAAAACCCTGAAAAAATTTCAATAGTTTTAATTAAATTTTAATGAAATTTTGATGAGTTTTATGTTCGCTTTGGACCAGTGATTTCATCAAAGTTTTATCAAATTTTTATCGAAATTTTATCAAAATTTTATGAAAATTTTAAACTTGTAATAAAATTTTATAAAAATTTTGATAAAATCACTAGTAAAATTGTTTTAAAACTAATCTAAAACTAATATAAAATACATTGCA
>NW_017303273.1:0-578 GCF_001594115.1 Trachymyrmex septentrionalis | reverse complement strand
TTTTTTTTCCGTGCGAGAAATAGAAATCAGTTAATTACGTAAAAATTAAAATAGTATCTTAACGTCACGCTTGTGTAAATTTGTAATATTTGAATTTTAAACCAAAATTTTGCTTTCTTTTCTCGAAAGACGTTGCAAAAGAATAATATTTATTGAAACAGTGTTTATAAAAAAAATTAATCGATTAGCTAATTATTTGCTCACTTCTTTTTTATAAATTGTTTTTGTTGTAAATTTTTATTTTGTTTAATTCTAAATTGAGTTGATTCTTTAAAATGTTAATGTACATAAAAATATATGTTAAGTAGTATTTAGTTTTTAAATTAATTGAAAAATATAATTTTGCAACTTCTTTAATATATTGAAGTTTAATGTGTCAATATATCACATTATATCATAATACGTTTTGTTACGTTGCGTATTGCATTATATTTTATTTTATTAATCATATTAATGTATGTATGTTAATTTATTTAAAAATTAATTTATTAATGTTTTATTGTATATATGTAAAATATTTTTCTGAATTTGTTCTGTTATGTAATGGAATGCTATTATCTTATAAATCGTACCTTGAG
>NW_017303272.1:0-577 GCF_001594115.1 Trachymyrmex septentrionalis | reverse complement strand
AGTAACAACATAACCGTTATTTTTTTGAGATTAAAGTTAATACTTATATCGTTAACTATTCTTACTAATTGTTGTACAGTGCTGTGTCCTTCGCGGAAACCAAATTGTTCATCTATTAAAATATTGTTTCTCTTTTCGAAGTCTACAAATCTTTTGAGAATTATTTTCTCTGTTAGTTTACTAATTGTCGGAAGTAGGTTTATGGGACGATAGTTGGAGGGATCTGTACTATTTTTCCCTGGTTTTAATATAGGAATGATGCATCCCTTTTTCCAGTGCATTGGGAAATGAGACAATCGAAATATGGCGTTAATAATATACATTAATTGAACTATTGCTTTATTAGTAAGATGCTTTAAGACTATGTTTTGGATATTATCAGATCCCGGTGCTTTTTGAGATGGTAATTTTTTAATTAAATTTTTTATTTCAGTAGGATTTGTATAATATTTTGCAAAGTCTTCTACTTTGGTATTTTGCATGTATTTTTCAGTTATTTCGATTATCTCATTTTGTTCTCGAGTATTATTTATAAGGTCAATGTTATGAACTTTTTCATACTGATCTGCAAGGATAT
>NW_017303271.1:0-577 GCF_001594115.1 Trachymyrmex septentrionalis | reverse complement strand
AAAAAAAAAAAAGATACAAAAATATTATGACATCTCGTACGTCGAGCCAACGAAGATTAAGGGTGCCTTTCACTAAGGACACTGTGTAATGCAGTGAATCGTTCCGTCCTTGTTTAACGTAGGCAAACAACAAGGATGTAACGATTCACTGGGTGTTACACTGGGTCTGACTGTGTCCTTGCTGGAAGCCAGCACCCTAAAGTTGCAATCCGAGTTACGCTCACAACGCTCAACTGGAGCTCATTTCATCCTTGCTGTTTTTGCCAAACGAAAAAGAACGAGATCAGCTTTTGTGGGCGTAAATCGGACAGACTAAAGCGCAACCCCTAAGCCCTGTAAAGTCTACGTTGTCTCATCTCAACTTCAACGGCGGAACTTCTCGCCGTTGATCTTAATATTTTCCATCGAAGGAGAACGACTGCCTGCCGACGCAGCGATGCGACAACACAATCGGCAGCTATACGTGTACGCGATTTTTGCCTTGCGGCACCGGCTATACGTTGAACGCTGCAACGGAGATCTGCGAAGACGACGACGAGTGTGTTCTGGGCACCCACGACTGCGGGTCCGGATATCA
>NW_017303270.1:0-577 GCF_001594115.1 Trachymyrmex septentrionalis | reverse complement strand
TTTAAGCTTTAATCTCTTCGAAAACTGACAGATGTCTAGAACTGGCAGTAAAAAAAAGAGTCTTTTATAATGCCTGTGACAATAACCTTTTTCCCAAGGTCATTTACTCTAACTCACTACTAACTCACACTACTAAGCATGTACACTCCGTCTGAAATCATGGCTATGCATTCGCTGCGAAAGTGCCAGCAGGTATAAAACGCAAATATTTCTTGCGAAAAATCTTTTTTCACTATGCCTCGACACATCTGTCGATTTTAGACGGAGCATATATACTTAATGCATATAATGTGGATTAGAAGCAAAGTTGAGAATATTATAAAAACAACGCGTTATCATTATTTTTTGTAAAAAATAATTATTATTATACAAGATTTGAATTTCAGAAAATCCAAGGATCTTGTTATAAGTAAATATATCCACTGCAAAGAGAATTGATCTGATTTCTTTTCTCCCGAAAGATTCCAACTGTGTTGGAAAGCATATTGCTTCTCTGCCTCCTTTAAAGTCAAAGCTATCTTTGATATCGAAACTCGCCTTTGAAATTGCCGCACTAGGCCTCTACATATATATATAT
>NW_017303269.1:0-577 GCF_001594115.1 Trachymyrmex septentrionalis | reverse complement strand
TCGAACATTCGACGTTGAGTACGTTTATATTAAATTTACCAGCCTCTATTACGGTTCCCGTGAACTCGTTAAATTTCTAAAATTGTTGTTTTTTGGCAAACTAAATATTACCCTCCATATATCGGAAGGAAGGAACTGACCAAGGTCGGAACTGACGGTATTCCTGGGAATACCGCTTGTAACGATTGCTACGAGCAAATACTCATATTACATTCGTCTATCTGCGCCACATCGTTATTGAAGATTGCATAAGTTTGTCTTACGTTAGTATTTACTACAGTATCGATCAAAGCGTTCGAAGGAAATCCTAGACTCGAGAGATGTTTTGGCCAACCTTTTTTCAATTTGAAACTGGGATAATCGACCCAATATGTAAACTATATTATTTACAAACAGTACTATTTCACCCGAAGGCTTTGATATGCGGCTGATAAGGAGAAATTATTCGGAAGGAAATTTATGTAGCTGTTTAGTACGTATGGTCCGTCGTATTTTTTATCATCTATTTATATTTATCGATCATAGCGTTGATACGTGACGAATATTCGATGACGTAATACCAACACCGTATCCACAT
>NW_017303268.1:0-576 GCF_001594115.1 Trachymyrmex septentrionalis | reverse complement strand
ATTTTTCGGCCCGTGGTGTATTTCCCAATGGTTTCGTATGCGGTATATCTTATTTTTAATTAATTTAAACGATGATTGACACTTCTTTATTTTACAATGTACTTTAGAATCTTTTTGATTTAATACCATAGTGTATCGCTGTAGTAATGTATTAAGCTCTTCTGAAACAGCTCCCATTTCTATAGTATTTAAATACTCTTCCATTACGAGATCTTGATCAATCTTTTGTTTTTTTTTGTTCATTTCTTGTTGCATTTTTTCTTCTTCTTCTAGCTCAATTTGTATGGATGCTTCATCTAGGACTGGTATTTCAAGTGAAAATCCCATATAACATCTGTAGAATCCATAATATTATTAAATATAGTTTATTAATTTTTGTTTTATATGAGTTACATTGCGTTATATTCATTTCAATTATATTATTGTCTACAATGATTTATAGATTACCATGATTGCAATTGGTACGGAATTATATATTAAATATATAATAAATATATGTAACTTATATGATTATTATAACGGTAATTACCAAAGAATTAATTTATTATTTATGGCAAAAACGTAAAACGCTACATT
>NW_017303267.1:0-576 GCF_001594115.1 Trachymyrmex septentrionalis | reverse complement strand
TTTTTTTTCAAAAAAGCCCATTTTTCCAATACTGTATCACAATGACTTGTTCTGCTTGGGATGCTTTCATCTTTCGCAATCACTTAACACTATTCGTCATCTAACAAAACTAAAACGAGGATGAGATGTGTGTGTGTACATATGTATTATATAACTACGCTTTGAGATAATATATTTATTTCTTATTAATATGGAGTTTTCATCAACAATAACAGTGTAGCAGTAGGCGTAACAAGAGAGACGAGGTAGGTTACGAGGAACCTATCCTAATGTCGTACGCCAACAAGTCACCGCGGTTGGAAGGGATCCTCGTGGCGTCTATTCCTTCGTTCTTCGTTCATCATATTTATGTGCTACGACGCCGAGCTATCGGTCGCTAATCGGAGAAGAGTCGGACGCGCGATCCAAACGCGTCTCCTCCACGTGTAAAATCTTAGCTTGGCACGTTCATTTAATCCTCGAGTTACGTTATCGCGAAGCATGTGCGCTTTTATCGGGCATGCTTCAAGCGATTCGTAACACAAACACAACGAGTATATATTCCAAGTGTTTCATGTATTCATGTTTCAAGGCTAG
>NW_017303266.1:0-576 GCF_001594115.1 Trachymyrmex septentrionalis | reverse complement strand
AAAAAAAAGAAAGAAAGAAAGAAAGAAAGAAAGAAAGCTGAAAGTGACTTCGTGTACGACACCCTATAGACAAAGTTATGTATATGCGGTCACTCTTACTGCGAGTTGCGCAATGTTTGCGCGGTACAGTGATCTAGATAAAAGAGGCCGATGGCCAATTGGCTCCGGCGAAATCGCGGAAAATCGCTCGACGCAGTTTTGGCAGCACGCGAATTCTCGCAGATGTACTCGCAACAAGGTTGCATAAGGTGAGAGAGATCCATTAGCCTAACCAGAATTTCCTGAAACTACAGTTTATTGAACCGTAATATCGCTGGTTATACAATATTGAATATATAGATCATAGAGATTTCATCTCGATTAGATAAAACGTATAAACTTTTCAAAGTATCTATTATTACATTTCTGCACAGATGCAACTCGGTGTAACGATCGTAACATTGTAGTTAATTAAATATCAATGAATTTGCTAGAATGTAAATGAAGTCTAACTAGATATTAAAAGATATAAACATCTACAGTGTACTCTCTAAATGTAATTTTACTCTTAATTTCTTCCTTAAAACATCCCCCAAA
>NW_017303265.1:0-576 GCF_001594115.1 Trachymyrmex septentrionalis | reverse complement strand
AAAAAAAAATTGACAATGGAAATACGCATCCCCTGCAAAATTATCGATTTTGTTATTTTATTGAAAACATAAATATTGTTTTATAAAATGTAGGTACATATATTTGAAGATACAGAAATATACATTTTTAATGCTAGTTGAATAAATATGATTTGTCAAAATTTCGAAATTAAAAAATTAAAAAATTTTGAATTACGTCTTTTTAATTAAATTTTTACATATTTTTAGTTTCAGATTTTTAAAAGATATTTGGTGATGTCGCAGATTATAATTTCATAGTGTCTAACTAATCGGAACTATCCGAGTAAAAATTTTTTGTATATAACTATACATAAACACATATAATTATGTATAACTTATATATAATTGTATCTGATTATATATGATTTTGATATATAATTGTATATGATTCGATACATGTTCAAAATGGTTCAACTGGGCAAGATAGAAGTCAAGCACAGTAATTCTTGTGCAAACCAAACGATTAACAAAATTTTATTAATAATCCACTTACATATTTTAGCTCACTTTTAAGCCATCCTCAGAAACAGTATGTTGATGTAATTGCAAAAAAAA
>NW_017303264.1:0-575 GCF_001594115.1 Trachymyrmex septentrionalis | reverse complement strand
AAGTTGTGACGGTTGCAAGGTCTCAAATCGTAATTAATTGACCGATTCTAGTCAAGTACTCTCCCTATATTTGACTGCTTAGTCGGTTTTCTACGACTTCCGTGTAAACGATTCTACAATCATCTACGAATTCCGTGTAAACGAGCCTGAAGTCTATCCGAAAGATAGAAAGATTAGAATCTATATAGTTTGCTTCTGTTACTAATAATTGGTTGATGTAGCAGACTAGCAGCAATCACAACAATAAAATTTGTTGTCACATATTTATCGATCACCGGTTAAAGGTGGCTTGTTAAATTAACAAAGTCCTTTCTCTGCGTACTGCTCAGGCGCTGCCAGGTCCGTTGAAAGAGACTTGCGTGAAATAAACACGCGTACGCGTGATTAGCGACGGCTGGCTATGAAAACGCAGATAGGCGATGGGATTCACGAAGAGCGAAGTAAAAGTGGAGCGCTCGCTAGTTTTTCTCTCTTTTTTTGTTTCCTCTTGGTTAAAATTCTCTCGAATCATCATACGGAAAGAACGGTTTTTATTAAAGTATCTAGAAATTGAACTAGATCTGAAAATAATTTTG
>NW_017303263.1:0-575 GCF_001594115.1 Trachymyrmex septentrionalis | reverse complement strand
GCCATAGCCTCTGGGATCCGCTAGGCGGTTCTCCCATCGGCCATACGCACGGTGTCTCTCTTGGGCCTTAATCGCGTCCACAATCCTTAGCGCCGGGACGTTCCCCCTCTCCCGGATTGCCCGGATACCGAGTATGTCTTCTTTTGCGTCCCGGCCGCCAGATCAGCTGGCAGCACTCCCGCCAGGCCCGTGGCCGCTGTGAGGACACTGTCCTATATGCGCGGGCAAGCCGGAGAGCGAGCTTCCTCTGTACCATGTATGGTACAGGGCCCTTCTAGCCTTAGCGTTGTTCTCCGCTTCACCCGCCCGCGGCGCCGTACATGATATAAAACATGACGGCGTCCGCGTACATTTTCCGCACCGAGTCACCCGGACCATCCAGATTGGGTATCAGGCGGGCAAGCGCGTCTGCCATTTTACCCACCCCAAGGGCCAGCGATGCAAAGTGTTTGCTGAAACCCCATTGGCCGTCAAGGGTGAGTCCTAGATATTTAATCGTGGGAATCACCCTGACGCGGACTGTCTCTACCAGGACTCAGGATAGAGGAGATCTCCCGCGCTTCCCGTTATGGAAA
>NW_017303262.1:0-574 GCF_001594115.1 Trachymyrmex septentrionalis | reverse complement strand
TGAGGCAACTTAAAGGGCCGCGGGCGAAATGCCGCTGGATATTTTAGATTAGATTTAACCTTCGCCACGTGTGCTGTGTCGAAATGTGAACGGAATTAATACCGAACTATGGCAAGGTCTACAATTTGCATTGCTGATGGGCATACATCGAGAATTCGCGAAGTGGATCCGCTATTAATCCTTGATCGTAACACTTTGGTGCTTGGTGAACGGCTCATCATCGCGCGATAACGAATTAGAATCATTTCTAATCACGCGAAGGTGATTTACTGCGTCAAACTTCCTCGGGATACGAATTCCGCATCGATCCTCGCACACAGTGAGAGAGGATGTTAATTTTCATTTAGTAAAGAAGTAGTAACAATGTTAACGTTAGATACGGCGTATGTTTTTCTATTATATGCGTATGCAAGTAAAACACTTTTTAAATAGAAGATAATAAATGAAATAAATATATTGAAATAAATGTTACTCATGAAAAGTATGTATAAACATCTTATTGAGAGTTATGTGAAATAAATTTATGATATAAATGTACATATACAATATATATACAACACACACACACACACAC
>NW_017303261.1:0-573 GCF_001594115.1 Trachymyrmex septentrionalis | reverse complement strand
TTTTTTGTTTGTCTGGAAAATAATCGTGTTTAACTGTCTCTGTTACAATTTGCAATTGAAAAATCACATCTAACAGATGTATAATGTATGCATAGAAACTTTTGAAATGTTGCACGCAAACTTATTTGCCATTTTCCCCCATCGTAAGAGACTGAAAGTTGTTCTGTTGAAATCAATGAAAAGATTGATGTTTCGTAAAGAAAACTTACTAATAATAGCAACCGTATAAGCAAAATACGGTAGAATATCTGTGGAAAAGGAAATAAACTGCATTTATCACTGTATCTTAAACAATAAACAATACTCTGTTATTTATATCATTGTTATTATTGAGTCGATTGAAATTAAAGTATGTGTATTTAAATAATAAAGTTACTGTGCTGTGTAGGAATAATATTTGATCACGTGCCGGAGATTTTAATACTGTGTAAGGTGGGATTTCCAAGTGCAGTAATAGTTCCGAAGCAAAGAGAGATTACTTATTGTATAACTCATTTCTAGCTTATATAATGTTAAAATGCTGCTTGAAACTTTAGTAATAAAAAATTATGCAATGAATTAAAATATAATAAG
>NW_017303260.1:0-572 GCF_001594115.1 Trachymyrmex septentrionalis | reverse complement strand
ATATAATAAATATAGGGAATAATTGAATAATTTTGATCGGAATCTATTCTGATCTGTTTCATGATAGGTATTATTCAGTTTTTGTTACCAAGATTTTATTCTGTTTTTGCTACTATCTGCTAGCATAGCATATATGGTATAAGGTGTCCCAAAAAGTTCGAGACACCTGAATATTTTGGAAAATATAAATTTTACAGAAAAATGTTTCAGACAAATGTTATATTCAAAAAGACCTATTTATTGACCTTATCAGTTTGACGTTGGAATCAAAAGTAGGGTGTTTCGTTTTAAAAAATCAATGTGACCTTGATCTAACCTTGATCTAACCTTGGCGACGCTATCCAAGGCCAAATTGATAAGATCAGTAAATAGACCCTACAACTTTTGTCTGAAACACTTCTGTAAAACTTATATTTTCCGAGATATTCAGATGTCTCAACCTTTTTGGGACATTCTGTATGTCTTGCAGGCTTTGTCATATTTCTGACAGCAATTTGCTGATAGTGTTGGATAATATACAAACCTTGTGTACAATTTATTGCCTTTTTGTAATCAAAAATTGATAGTTGGCT
>NW_017303259.1:0-571 GCF_001594115.1 Trachymyrmex septentrionalis | reverse complement strand
TTACATAATTCTAACTAACCTTTCCGATTTCTACGAAAGCTTTCCCTTGCTGCAATATCGCAGTAGTGGCATCAGTAAGCTTATCGACGGCGATGCCACGCGCTTACTTAACGATAGAAATATACGCTGATCGCAAGCCTCTTCAACGCGCGAAGATAAGCTTATGCGAGTCGCACCACGGTGAGATAATCAGCTTTTCGCCAACCGCGGTGCTTTTCGCTGATAAGCTCACGCGGGGATACGCTGACGTGAGCGCTCGCCCATTGCGTGGAGGGAGCTTTGCCGTCGCGTTGGTCAACTTATCCTTTCCTCTAAAATTATTTTTTTTCGCGTATTCTAGAAATCGAGTGACGTTTTTTCTTTTTGCTTTTGAAATCGCGCACGGAGATCGATCGTTCATTTCGTAAAATGGACGTGCGTTGGAAACATTCTTGAACGTCGATCGTATGTGGACCGACTAGTTGCGGGAAGACGATCATTGTCAAGGCTTTTCTCAAGGCATTTATTTCTCACGTCCGACGTGCGTTTTGAGAGAATTTTGTTTTATTACGCGGAATGGCAAGAAGCCTAT
>NW_017303258.1:0-571 GCF_001594115.1 Trachymyrmex septentrionalis | reverse complement strand
TTATAAATTATTTATTAATATTTTTATAAAGATGCTTATTTACAACACACACATAAAAAAATGATTAAATTACTCGTCAATAGTAGTGTAATTAATATTACTACTCTAGTTCTACTCATGATTGCGTTAAAAAATCGAAAACGATTTCGTAGATTGCAGAATTAAATTCGCATAGAAATATTTCAGCGCTGAGATCCAATTTGACCAAATATAGGAATTCTCTTATTTAATTAGATTTGTTCTCATCGATCCTTACATTTGTATCATCATAATATAAATAATGATAGACATGTTACAAATAAAGAGCACGCAATAGACGAGGCTGCGGCTGTGATGCGATGCTTTATCTGATTATTATACGTAAGTAATAATATATCATTAATATAATAAATGTAAACGCATAACATATCATAGTTATAATAAAAACAAAGTTTGATTATCAGACATGATTATCATAGAATTACAACCATATAGAAACAAAGCCCTACCTGATATAGACATATACAGGATGTCTGTTAAGTAAGGTCGGAGCCGCATTGGGGGCATAGAATGGGTCAAGGGGAACAAAAAA
>NW_017303257.1:0-571 GCF_001594115.1 Trachymyrmex septentrionalis | reverse complement strand
TTTGCAAAAAAAAAAAAGAGAAATTTTATGAGAATGTTAGAATTTGATTTATATATAAATTAAATTTACATACCAGTATTTTTTGTAGTGAGATTAGAAGACCTGATAAATTCATTTGATTTTGCATATAATTACGACCTAGCTCTTGAATCGCGTCTATATTGTATGGGTTTATCATATAGCGGAATTCCATCAATGAGCGTATTTGCAGAGTTCTGTCTTGATAATGTTGATAGTCAGGATTAACCATTTGTAAATGATAAATCATCCGTAACACGACCTTAAAACAAAAATGTATATAAACTAAGTTAACAATGCAATAAATGGAAAAATTAATTTCGTCATATATAACTCTCTTACATATAATATAACGTATGTCTCATTGATTTATTCCGTGTTGATTTATCTGTGACTAATTTATATTTATTTTTATATTTATATTTTTACTACTTATTTCTACATTTAATAAGATATATAAATAATGACCAACCTCTGTAGGACTAATATCCTTGTGTTTATTAAAATTTTCGATGGGACATCTTCTACCACGAGTTCTGGGACAATCGTTTCT
>NW_017303256.1:0-570 GCF_001594115.1 Trachymyrmex septentrionalis | reverse complement strand
CATTCAAGTTACAACAAAGTAGAAACATTTGGACTATCAGAATTATTGTAATAAAAAGACGATTTTCTTTAAATGTATTATAATAACTCTAATCTTTTTGGACTAACATTAATATATGAAAAATGAAAGAACAATTTTTAGAAAACGAGTGTTTTAACGTTATAATTAGACATGTTATGAGATAACACACTTGAATGAGTCGTCCCTTGCGTGTAAATATTTTTGTATTTGTTATATACTGAAGATGGTCTAATGTAAGGCCCGAAACGTTTATGTAACACTCAATTATGTACAATTAAATTATAATGTACTGTAATCAAATATCAACTACTGGCTAACGTTATCTTACGTTCGTGGTGTATGCCCTTTATCTTTCTGTTTTTCAATTTAGATCACGTATTGACAATTTTGTTTGTATATTAAACGCTTTGAAAATATATTGATAATTTGATATTTATGCAAAAAATGTCTAAGCTAGAAAATAATACTTGTTTATATGTAACGGGAATTTAAGAATGGTATAAATGTTAAAAAAATATTATATCCATATATATATGTATGGTATATATA
>NW_017303255.1:0-570 GCF_001594115.1 Trachymyrmex septentrionalis | reverse complement strand
AATCGTACTAAAAGATTGATTTTTGTCAAAACTTTCGTTATTTCTCTTCGACATGTACATTATTGTGTACACATCTGATCTCGATAGAGCTAAATAATTTCTTCCAACGGATAACGTCTCCAAATCTAATATATACAATAGGGATTAAAGGGATTAAAGTAACGTATCTTTAAAGGAAGTGCTACGACATCGGTTATAAATAAAAGGAGCTTTGGCTGACAAATATGAGCAACGGTCTCGGGAGAATATGACGCAATTTCGAGATGGAGAGGAGAGCGTAGGGATCATAGAGCCGCCATCCAACGGTGGGGCCGGAAACCGATCGAGCCCCTTTCTATTGTGCAGCACGATGATCAACGGAAGAATTTGCTTTTTAGCTAACATCCCCTCGCTCATTAACATCACTATGCGCCGTCGTATATACAAGGCTATAAATATACAACGTATATAAAACTACGTCGTATAAAACTACATTTCATGTTTATCCTTATTTTATATATGCGCAACGCACTCTTGCCAAGTGCGCATTTATTCGATAACGCACTTACGAAAACCTATTCGAGCTCTTTC
>NW_017303254.1:0-570 GCF_001594115.1 Trachymyrmex septentrionalis | reverse complement strand
ATATATATATATATATATATATATAAATAATGAAATATATACTCGTATACAGAGATTTTTCAGGACCACCGGTCCTTCTTCAGTTATAAATACATTAGATGATAAAATATTAATTAAATTCGGTGAGATATTTTTAGATGTGTTGTTATAATATAGATATGTGTAGATGATATTCTCTCACAATGGAATAACCTTACGTATTAATCTCGTAAAACGCTGATGTCATCTCAAAGGAGATATAATAAGAAATTGCAATGATTGTCAAAAATCCGATTCAAATGTCCCAGCATCATGCTATGTCAAAGCAAATAAGTTATCAATCATCGTTGTTCAGTGAGAATCAATAATTAAGAATTTATAAGAATTTTGCGTGAGTATTAATATGAAAGCAGGGACATTACATAAAAATATGTCAACGCAATCGTGAATTGACATTCGAATCCGAGTATCGATTGCGTTGATACATCAATTCGCGTAAAGAAAACACATAGTTGCTTTTCAAATTTGATATGTAGTTACATATTGCAAATTACATTATTTTTTTAAAGCAACTATAAATTTTTTATAATG
>NW_017303253.1:0-569 GCF_001594115.1 Trachymyrmex septentrionalis | reverse complement strand
ATATATATCGCTCTCTGTAAATTGTATAAATTTAATTTAATATTATAGACTGTGAGCTGGCATTCAATTTTGATTAATAATAATAACTCAGATTAAATTGCATTGTGCTGGTTCATGGTGAACCATACTCGAGAAAGTCACTCAAGCGATTCCTTTGTCAGTAGGAAACGCATCTTTGTCCTTCCGTTGTGTAGAGTCTCAGAGAAATGCTATTAGCGCAACTTTAACGAGATACATTACTGTCACAAGAAACTTCAATAGAGGCATACAATTATCATTTAGCGTTGTTTACTGCGTCTGGACGGAATCATAATTGATTATAATTTAATTTAAAATATTTGATATTATATGTTAAATATCTTATGCAGCAAAGCAGAAAGCACACGTTATATCTATTTGATAATGTATGCATTAAAAATCACGTAATAATATAAAATAATAAATCTTTTACAATAATATACAGAGTGTTTGGAAAATAATGATAAATCTTTCGCATGAAGCCAGAATGGACTAACCTGTGAAGAAAAGTCCTCTACCATTTTGCAATTTTTACAATAGTTAACAAGATA
>NW_017303252.1:0-569 GCF_001594115.1 Trachymyrmex septentrionalis | reverse complement strand
CGTGCATATCTGTTTGAACATTGGCTCAGACCTCCGCGTTCAATGAACTTGACCATGTTGATGTCTATAAGAAGTTCGAATTTTACACGTGTATGTTTGAACATCGCATTCCATGTAAAATCCGGTAGTGGTATAATAAAACGCGGGGTCGAGCCTGTAACTCGCGATGCAACTGTTACGGAAATTTTCGAAAACGTCGGCTAACAAAACGTCTATCTTTAGATACAGATCGCTATATTCACCGAGCGTTTAAATGGAGAACGACCACACATTGACGGCGTGCGCGTAATTGTTCTCGGATGTGGTATCACTTGTCAGCGAGCTATAAAATATTTCGCGTGATGGTAACTTGGTTTCCTTTAACTTTTGGACGCAGTCAATGTACTTGTATGGAAATATACTATTGCGTGTGAGAAGATCGAAATTCTCCGCACTGAGATTGACAAATTCTGACTGTGTAATTTTCAATTTATCTTTATTGAGATACGATGCCAATTTTTCTGAACTGATACTGAGAAATTTATAAGAGTCAATAAAATAAAGTAAATTTATACATTTTTTCTTATTAT
>NW_017303251.1:0-569 GCF_001594115.1 Trachymyrmex septentrionalis | reverse complement strand
CGTAATATACGGTACATCTGCTGCATCATTCTTAGCAATCAGAGCTGAGGAAATTTGCCAAAGATTATTCGAACCAGTATCTAATTGCATCAAAACTTGCCTTAAAAGACTTCTATATCGATGATTTGGTCACAGGAGCAAATATCGAAGAGGAAGCAATCTCAATCAGCGAAGAAATTACTCAACTATTGCAAAAAAGAGGGTTCGAGTTGAGGAAACGGGCATCCAATGCATTTTCTCTCCAAAACAAGCAATCTATGGTAGAGCAAAGAGAATTTATTTTAGCACAAGGAATCAGAGAAACGCACATTAGGTATCATTTGGAATTGTCAGTCCGATACATTCAAGATCACCAATATCACTTACCTATCATTAGAAAGGCCTACGAAAAGAAGTATCACGAATTACTTTAATTTTCGATCTACTCGGATTAATAGGTCCAATCACAGTGACAGCAAAAATTATTATTCAGGACTTCTGGCGTCTTAAACTTGATTGGGATGAATCTATTCCCTTGGAGCTAGACACCAAATGAAAACAAAACGGAGTTACAAGAGCTATGAGATATA
>NW_017303250.1:0-568 GCF_001594115.1 Trachymyrmex septentrionalis | reverse complement strand
TAATATGAATAGAATGACATCGAAGAAAACGTCTTCGAAGGCAATGCTACTGCCAATTGTTAATTATAAATATACAAAATACTTGCGTATGTCACATAATCGCACGCGAATTCGCAAATGAAACGTCGCATTTCTGGGCGCGATTGTAAAAATAACAGACTGACGCGGTTAATTCGTTGTAGAAGCTGTAACGGCGTCGGGTTCTCATTTCTGGAGGTCCGCTATACATTTCATAACTTTCTATGCACAAAGCTTGCTTTGTTCCCATTTCCATTATCGCAGGTCGCCTGACCAAACATTACCAATCATGCAAAAATATTTTTCTTGAGTCGGCATAATATCCGTCGACCCGTAAATAATCGCAACAACTTATTAAAATCCGGGACTCCTTTCAACCGGAAAGATACGCTGCTTTCTACATAACCGTAAATTATGCAATACTTAACCATAACGTAAGATACAGTTAAAATTTAAGATTCTATTTTGATAAGATTTTTTTCTCAATCATATCTTTTCTCAATTATATTTATAATCTGCTTTTATTTATACAGAGTATTTTATTTTATCA
>NW_017303249.1:0-568 GCF_001594115.1 Trachymyrmex septentrionalis | reverse complement strand
ACACGTGACCTTGACCACATGGCCTTGACCACACGTGAACGTGACGACATAACCTTGACAAAACGTGAACTTGACCACGAGACCCTTCCTCAAGTGACATTGATTACGTGACCTTGACCACACATGACTTTGACCACGTGATCTTGTCCACACGAGACTTTGACCGCGTGACCTTGCCCACACGTGACCTAGACTACGTGACCTCTACTTCACGTGACCTTGACCACATAACCTTGACCACACGTGACATAGATCATGTGACCTTGACCACACGTAACTCTGACCACGTAACATTGACCACACGTGACCTTGACCACGTTGCCTTGTCCACATGTGACCTTAACCAAACCAGACCTTGACCAAACGTGACCTAGACCACACACGGCCTTGACTACGTGTCATTGACCACTCGCATCCTTGACCACGTGACATTTGCCACACGTGAGCTTGACCACGTGCCTTTGCCCACACGAGATCATGACCACGTGACATTGACCATACGTGACGTTGACAACGTGACATTGACCACACGTGACATTGACCACGTGACCTTGTCCACAAGTGACCT
>NW_017303248.1:0-567 GCF_001594115.1 Trachymyrmex septentrionalis | reverse complement strand
CGCAGATCCATTATCTTGAATTAAAATAAAATGATTTATTACTCACCGACACGATGCGCAGCAGCGAAGTTGAAGTACAACTTACGTTGATCTGTAACAAACAGATTCAAATTATATATAGCAACGCTTAAAGTTGTTAAAATTTAATTTAAAAATTTATTGATTTTATAGAGTAATTGAAAATAATTAAGAGAGTAGAAAAGTAATAAGTAACAAGAACTCACTCCACGGTTGCTTCGCCGTTGCCCGACGCCTTCCCAGGTCGCTCCTCCTCCTCTCAGTTCCTTCTTATTCCTTTCGTGGCAGTCACACAACACTAAAAATATGATTAATTATAATTACATGTACAATAATCACACTAAAGTATGATACATTGCACGGCATTTTCGATGTTAATCGCATGCAACGTCGCGACGGAAGAATAACGTACGTAAGAATAAAGTACAAATATATGTAAAGCCACAATTTATTACTGATAAATTAGCAAATTAGTTACCGCAACAATTGTCAAAAGATTTTAATTAAAATAATTTTCAATCGTGCAAAGTGTTCGTTTCAATGTAATCG
>NW_017303247.1:0-567 GCF_001594115.1 Trachymyrmex septentrionalis | reverse complement strand
AGTGATATAAAAAAACCAATAATTTACGAGATATTTTATACTTTATTGTGGTACATATTGACTTAAAATATTAAATAACTGTTAATTTTTTCATAATCATACCTTAATATTTTTATGAACAGAATAATGAGATGAATCAATTGATGGAAAAAATCACCTAATTGTTTATTTAAAAAGTTATCCTTTTTTTTTAAAGCACACATATTTTTTTAAAGCAACTATGTGTTTTTTCCACCAATTTATTTATCTCATTATTAATTCTGCCTTAATACTTTCATATGCAGAATAATTAGAGAAACTATATTGTGTAAAAAAATCATATCATTCTATTTAAAAAAATGGAGGTGACCTCCATGTGACCTTGAAAATCGATTTTTTTAAAAAACGATTTCATTATTTGTTCCCCTTCGAATCATACAACTTCTGTCTGAAACTTTTTTCACTACCGTGTTTAATTTTCAAGATATTCTGGTTTATGCTTCTTTTGTTTTATGCTTCATCTTGTGTGTATGTATACCATATATATATGTATATACACACACACACACACACACACACACACACACA
>NW_017303246.1:0-567 GCF_001594115.1 Trachymyrmex septentrionalis | reverse complement strand
CAATTTAAAAAAATGATTATATAGTTTGTTTACTTTATGTAGCATCTTTCTGAATTTAATTTGTTTACTGCTTAAATAAATTGTTTTAAATAAATTTTTTTAGTTCAACCTTTAATACTGATAAATTCACAATTTTTTATACAATATTGCATATATAATAGATACTGAATGTCCTACTCAGTAAAAGTAAAAATAATTAGCGCCGAGCCACTACCGCGTCTCCAGATAAAAGTTTAAAAAGTATCATACGAATATATCTAAAATTTTACTCGTTCTTCTTTAGACTTCTGTGTTCGGGTATTTATTGAACATGTTTCTATTTTCCATTTTGAAATAGGTATGTAACGATTCGACAGATAAGAGTAAAGTTACACCAGAGGGGGAAGAAAAGTTGAGACGTTTGCTTCGGTTCGAGGAGGCACCACAATTTCTTCAACACAATCCGTACATATTGCGCGGTTACCGAGGCTGCTTGACCACCAAATTGTGTCTTGAGAGGTTGAGTTTAACATTCTTCAATATACTTGCGATAAACGAACTCTGAATCTCGGAGGTGATAAGCATATA
>NW_017303245.1:0-566 GCF_001594115.1 Trachymyrmex septentrionalis | reverse complement strand
CATCTTTCGGTTAATTTTTTCTTATTTTTGAGAATAACATTTTGCATACGTATCAAGTTCAAATGGTGATTTGACCGTAAGCAAAATCATTGCTTCGTATTTGGCCGCCCAAGATTCAGAGGCGATCATTCTGGTAAGTAATAATTATTGATAAAGGCGGTGACTGAAGGGAGTAGTAATGGTGGTAGGGCGAATAATCGTTTGGATTTAATTAGCGGATGAGGTTATTCGGTTTAATTAGTGGTCCTGCACCCTCGATGTCGCTTCGTTTAAAGACGCGAATATCATCGCGAGAAGCTTGTATGTCGACGTAATTATACGATGGCCAATGGTCGCTTGTAGTGTTACTCTTTATTCCTCTCCCTCCAATTGCTTAGCCTTGCGTGCGTGTTTTTATGCGTGGATATATGCGGCGAGCCTCCGCAAGACGTTACATTTTCATGGCCATGTGATTTAAACTTTCAGATTGAGAAGTTAATCTTACAATTAGCTCGTTACGGATATGTCAGAAACTATTATCTTGTAAGTCGAAAAATAAAACTATTTGTTTATTCATGGCATACTTT
>NW_017303244.1:0-566 GCF_001594115.1 Trachymyrmex septentrionalis | reverse complement strand
TGTCGCGTAACCAATAAGAACACTCAGTTCCGTGTAATAGTAAACGCGAAACATCTCTGATTGGTTAAGCGATATACATTACATGGACAAGACGAATCCATATAGAAGCACCCTCACTCTGAGACGGGCATAGGTTCAATCGATATATTTGCTCGTTGAGAGCATGGTGAAAGAAACTCTGGTTGAGACTTCCTATTGCCCGAAGTCTGAGTGAATATGGCGTGTTATGAACATTGTGAGGAAAGATTCGTGTAAGTGGCATTGAAAGTGCTTCAACTTAATGAACTTTTATGATATTTTTTAAATCATATCAGTTTTTTTTTGCGTATTGATTAACAGAATAAATGAGTAGAGTTTTATTATTTTTAAATAGTGATAAAGATTACAATATTATGAAATATAGCAAATATTATAAATATTAAAAATATTTATATATAAGAATCAGAAAAATATATTGCTTAAATTTTTGAATAATTTGATGACTAATTACTCTGGGCAATTCTAACATTATAATTTTTCAACTTGTGTGTGTGTGTGTGTGTGTGTGTGTGTGTGTGTGTGTGTGT
>NW_017303243.1:0-565 GCF_001594115.1 Trachymyrmex septentrionalis | reverse complement strand
ATAAAAACTAAAATTGCCAAATGCTCGAATTATAAATTAAAAGTTATAAAGTACAATTGCAAGGGATGTAATTACAATGTGTTAGCTAGAATAGCAAAAGAAGTTATGAAACGAAGAAAAAGTGATACATTATAATAACAATTGAATGAAATAGTTTAGCCGTTCAAAGGATATTTACGTTTTAGACTTAAAAGACACAAGAGTGAGGGTGTTTTATATGGCAATTAGTCGAGATTAATGGCGACAGTTGTTAGAAATAAATATGTAGTAATGCGATACAAAAAGTGAAATGTTCAATCGATTTATTCATTCATAAGTTTTATATGTAGAATTGTCATACAAGTTGAATAAATTATTCTGTAACTGCAATAATTATTGTATGAAATAATTTATTCAATTTACTTAGCAATTTTTTAAATTTTAATTAAGAATAATAAGCCTATGAGAGCCAATGCTGAATGTAATTGCAATCAAGTTTTATTATATATAACAATTTAATAAGTGAAACGTTTCGATCCTTTGAATTCTCTTCAGTAAATACATAATTGATAAACTAAAATATATA
>NW_017303241.1:0-564 GCF_001594115.1 Trachymyrmex septentrionalis | reverse complement strand
ATATGCAATATAATATGTATATGTACTCGCACAATTTTACAATTACAAACAAATTAATTTATATTTTTCAGGTGCTGTAGTACAACCTTTACCAACATCTTACTTAATCTTTCGAGCACCATCTCAAGCAGCAGGCAAATGTTGGTTGGACGCACTTGAATTGTCGTTACGTTGTTCTTCGTTAATAGTACGCTCGACAAGTGCATTACCGCGCCCTTTACCACACGATGCAACCACCACTCATGAAACTCAATGGAGCGAGGCTGATTATGAAAAGCACTTTGATGATCATGGTCAGTATCATTGACATAGCTTCCTACTCTTGTAATATTTAAATATAATTTATAATAAAAATGAAATATCTCGCGTTTAATGAAACTTAAGGAATGTAATTTCTAATAATATAATAACATATATATAATGTTTTCTAAATTTTCTGCATGTTTTTTATCCATAGTAACTAATTTGAGATCAATTCTGTTGTAGTATAAATATTCTTGATTTTTATTATTTATTTCTTTATAAATTATTATTACATCATTGTTATATAATTAAAAAGAAGTC
>NW_017303240.1:0-564 GCF_001594115.1 Trachymyrmex septentrionalis | reverse complement strand
TATATATATTCAAAACAAGAATTTATTTTCTCTTAAAGAATATTTTATAAAATTTTTATAATTGGTCAAAGAAGCGATTTTATATAATAAGTAAACTGATTTTATATAATAAGCAAACTTTGTTTTATAATTTTTGAATATGCAATATATTTATTGTACTTAAAACCATGAGTTAAAACATTTACATTGATTTAGTTAATGAAAATTTATATACGCGCGTGCGAAAAACTAGTTAATTCTTGTAGGTATTTTATCTTTTTGTTTTAATTTAATAATCTTGATTAAAATATTAAATGTAAAGGGCTCAGAATATATTTTGAATAAATTTAGGTAATGCTTGTAATAAACTTATAGATTTGCAATATATGAATTTTTTAAATATTTCAAACAAGTAATTATTATTTCCATACAATAAGTATCTTTCTGTGTGTACATGCGTGCGTGTTTTTTTTCGAAATGTTAAGAAAATAACTTTCAAAAGTACAGGCAGCTCCAATTGTTGCAGCAGAAAACAAATATGACTGCAGAAAGAGAGAGAGAGAGAGAGAGAGAGAGAGAGAGAGA
>NW_017303239.1:0-563 GCF_001594115.1 Trachymyrmex septentrionalis | reverse complement strand
TATATATATACATATATTAATCTTATAAATTATTTATATATTTAATTTTTTGTAGAAAAATAATATCTGATAAATATAAGTACTTACAGGAGCGTGTAAGGTATCTTACCTAAACCTTCATTCATGCCTTGAACCAGTCCTTGAACAGTACTTGAAGCACCAGTAGGTGATATTACATCCCCGTACGATATTATTGCTGTAAGACTAAGGGCATACGATGGTCCCTGCATGAAAAATTCTATAAAAAGAACCCACCATAGCGTTGGCGCTAAAGATATTAAGCCCAACCGAACTGCATAACATACAAAACAAAATATAAAGGTATAATCGTAACCAAGCTTCTTTAATATTTTGCCTGAAAAATAAAATTATTTCAATATGATATTTATTAAAGAAAAACAATTAAAAACAATTTTAGTTTTGCAGTAAATATCGTGTATTTATAAATTTGTAATATAAAAATTTATTATGAAATTGTAATATAAAAATAATTAATGTGTGTTACCAGATAAAAAAAAGAATATTACTTCACCACTGAAAGCCTGTGCCGCTAAAATCAAACC
>NW_017303238.1:0-563 GCF_001594115.1 Trachymyrmex septentrionalis | reverse complement strand
GAAAGATACTAAGGAACAAAACAAAGCGTTCGCGAAGAGATGACTAGAGATAATCAGAGTGAATTTGAAGCAATCTCGTGAGACAATATGTGCGTCCAATGCATCTCGGGTCTACGTAATTGGCCGATTTTTAGTTCACTGGAGTCGGATTTTGTTTCGCAGATTCATATGGTTTTCGTATACGGTAATTCGCTATTTTCTTTTGCTTTTCCTATTGCTTAAACTTTTAACTTCCAATCTTAATAGCTCACATCTCCTCTTTCTAAAATAAAAAAGACGTTATTACAGCAGAGTAAACAGTAATGGTAAATTTACGAAGTCAATAAATACAGCCTCGATTGAAAATATTAGGCACTTGTGTGTTTTTTATTGTTCTCTTTCATTGGGAATTTTTTACTTTTAATTATTGTCATCTATTAGTTATCGGCATTGTACAAAATTTTAAAGGGTTCTTAAAACAAAGAATAATTTACAGCAAATGTTATAAATAAATTTTTCAGCTGAAACTTTAAATGATGTTGACAGGGTGTGTAATATTTCTAGTCAAGAGACTGTGTTCAGTC
>NW_017303237.1:0-563 GCF_001594115.1 Trachymyrmex septentrionalis | reverse complement strand
TTTTTTAAATAATATCCATATAACATTCTAGGAATATTTTGCGCTTATAAGATGTAATCCTTCCACCATGACTCCTATTGACTAAAATTCTATGGCTGGGTTCAGGGATTCTATTTGTTATTCTATCTTCATCGTTCATTAAACGTGAAACAAAGATAGTATGATACAAATAGCATTGATAACGTGCTCCCCGAACGCAACCTATATATCAAAGTAGTGCATAGATCCTCTATTTTTTACTTACTAACCATACCCTATACCAATAATACTAAACGCTTATTGAACTGAGTGGTAAATGGCGTCAAAATAGCCAATAGGAAGGCTATCGGCATTTCAACTCAGATCGGAGGAATGTGCTACTTTGATATACAAAGCTGTACTACTGATTAGCACTTTTAAGTATTCGGTTATGTAGATATTAGGATATCCGAAATCGATTCCGATTCGAGAACTCCAAACCGTATTATTCGGATAATCCGAATATCCGAATTATTCGGATCCGCGGATCTGAATTTGGTTCCGAATTTAGATCCATGTCCAGAAAGAAAAAAAACATCGATGTA
>NW_017303236.1:0-563 GCF_001594115.1 Trachymyrmex septentrionalis | reverse complement strand
ATTAGCGAGAAGTAACAGGGATTTCGCCGAAACAGGTCCACGGATGCAATATTCATATTTCGTCACAGATAATCGAAAAAGCTATCGAATTTAACAAACCCGCCTTCATATGCTTCATCAATTTTACACAAGCCTTTGACAGTGAGACTTACCGATATATTAAGGTTATTGAGGAACCGAAAACTGAATCCAAACATAATCGTAATAATCATTAAAGAATTGAACACCGATAATAGTACCTTCATAAAGGCGAGAAATAACCTTACAAAAAATACCAGTCTCAATCGGAATAAGACAGGGAAATAGTCTTAGTTTAATACTTTTTAATACAATATCATTATGGACGAAATTATTAAGGAGATGAAAACCGCTGGTACAGAATATAGAATGGGAAACAAAAAAATAAAAATAATAAATTATTATAAGAACAATGGACTCTTAATTTAAACAATAATATCAAGAGTGTACAGGGCACTTAAAAGTCAAATATAAATAAAAAAATATTAATAAAACAATTTTTTTAAACAAAAAATCAAACGAAAAATATATTTAATGTAATATTC
>NW_017303235.1:0-562 GCF_001594115.1 Trachymyrmex septentrionalis | reverse complement strand
TCTCTCTCTCTCTCTCTCTCTTTTTTTAAAAGACTTTATTTTATAGATTTCTATTTAACGACGTAATAAGATGGTACTTTGATACGAAAGGTGTGCATATTCGTCAAGTTGTTTGTATCATTTTTGCTCTTCTTGCTCTGCTTTATTTGCGATCGTAAATATTATGTTTTCAATTTTCACACATACGCGTATGCACTGATATAGCACATTTCGCACAGTTTTCTATTTCTTCAAGCCTACGTGACGGCTGAAGGGGAAATGGTCAGGTCGTCGCGGACTGTCAGGAAAGTTATTGGATGTAGTCTGTGGCTCTCTATGGGATCATCGGAACGGTAGAGTTCGCTACGTACCGGTTCGTCGCGCCGACCGAAATGTCGAGGAAACGCGGAATTAAACATTTTCATCTGACGTAAACAGACGACGCCAACGGCATCACAGGGTGATGGGTCTGGCAGTATCTACCGAGTTTTATCCGGGTGTCGAGTTGATTTCCTTTTCGTCATAGACGTATTACGGGCATTGACATTTTTACCGTGCAACTCGCGTTACGCAACGTAATATA
>NW_017303234.1:0-562 GCF_001594115.1 Trachymyrmex septentrionalis | reverse complement strand
TTTATAATATCCCTATGACAGTGTGTCTGTAGAATCTGGCACAATGTATCGCTTATCATCGTATGAACATAGAGCAATTTTCGTTTCCGATATCGTGTATACTTCGTGCAATTTTGATCTTATACACGATTACCTGTGCATCATTTCGATTTCGTTATTTAAACATCGCGTAAAATCATCAAATGTTATCGATTTCGTTATAACGTTACTTTTGACTCTTTTTGCCTTCTTCGTATCTTTCTTTCTATCGATGCGCAAGGCGTACATTTTTACTCTAAGCCCGACGAATTGAGTCATGATCGTGTCGTTGTTTACAACTTTCATTAAGGCCGAAACTTTTTTATTAGCGAGCGGATTACTGTACGCACTGTCGACCGTATAATTTTATAATATCGTAAACGTTGTCGTATTCGATGTAATAAATGTGACTATTTGTATCAGTGTACATCACTTTACAATTTTCGTTAAACAACAGTGCCATGTACTCGTGGTGAAATTCGTACAAACATATCTTGGATATATCGAGGATATTACCCACGTACATCGGTTTGTTAAATTTCAC
>NW_017303233.1:0-562 GCF_001594115.1 Trachymyrmex septentrionalis | reverse complement strand
ACGTATATATAAATAATGCAAATACAATTAAAAAATGTAATATAAATAAATTTAAATTAATAATGTGATATAAATTTAATTTAAAATGTAATTTTACATTTTAATCGCAATAACCTCCAATATGTTAAGCTGTGTATTTTCGTTATTAAGCCGGTTATGATTTTTAAAGATTTTGAAAAAGAGCATTATATTTGTAAATATACTTTGCAGTTTACGTACAATTACATAAATGTAACAGAATAACGTCAAAGCTATAATGATGCCGATCATTGTCAGACAGCTCCAACCTTGCCACGCATAAAACGACGTACCAATGGTGCCGACTGCCTTTCTCTTACACACACCCATTTCACGTAATTAACAATTTAATTGTTACCACATCAGTCTGATTGATATTTTAATTTTGTATCCAGATAAATAGAAATTTTGTTCGCGTCGCGCCAATGAAGCACAATAGTGCTCTATGCTTACAATCGTTATTCGATAAGCAGAAAATTCATTACGTACGGTGGTACGTGAGCGCGGAAATGAGCAGCGGTGTACTGTAAATTTTATCGAAATA
>NW_017303232.1:0-562 GCF_001594115.1 Trachymyrmex septentrionalis | reverse complement strand
GATTCCGAAAGTTTAAAAGGTTATAATTTTTTAACGGTTTATTTTAGTACTTTTATCCATGTAGGACAATGGATAGAACTCTTTGGGGGGGAGGGGGGGCAAACAGAATTCTCAAGAAAATAACGGATTTTCTTAAAAAAATTTTGCAAAAAGAATTAATTAAAAAAAACATTTTTTTTTAGATTTGCAGCATTTTGTAATGAGTTTTGTTAGCCTCTCAAAGAGTTTTAACGATTATCCTTAATAACCGATGCGATGAAACCGATATCTAAAAAGTTCTAGAACTTTGAAGTTTCAACTTTTGAAATTTTCTATTTCAACGCGTTAAAACTTTTCTTTTGCTGTCTCAGCTGTTTCATTATTAAGGATAATCATTAGAACTCTTTAGGAGGCTATCAGACCTTATTACAGAATGCCGAAAATCTAAAAAAAAATTTTTTTTTAATAATTAATTTTTTTTGAAAATTTTGTTTCGGAAATCCGTTATTTTCTTAGAGTTTTGTTTGCCCCTCAAAGAGTTCTATCAATTGTTCTATATAGATAAAAGTGCTAAAATAAACTA
>NW_017303231.1:0-560 GCF_001594115.1 Trachymyrmex septentrionalis | reverse complement strand
TGTCCTCCCTGATCACAGTTGAAACATAGAAGAGATCTGTCCTCCGCGCTCCGGCAATTGGCCCGAGTATGGCCAACCACCAGAAGCACTGGAAGCGGCGCCCGGCCAGGAAAAGAACCCTGGCTAACAACTACTTCAATCGCATACGCTTCTCCCTCGCGAGTTTTTTGGCAAGAACGGAGAGACACTGCACCCATACGGAATTTAATTCGCTCCGCCTAGGACGCAGCATTTTTATCCTCACGTCCTCACGCCTGACCCCGATGAGAGACTCAACTTCTAGAAGTATGTCTGTCATTTCTACGTCAATAACTCGAAGATTGTTCGACGTCCAGAGGTCGAATCTCCGACTTTCGCACCGGATGGATTACCCGATTTTTGTGCTCACGGAAGACTGTCCTTAGTTTCTCCAAGAGCACATCGACCTTGATCCCCGATTCTTCGCCGGGAATTTTCACGAGAATACCGTCTGGGCTTTACGTATTCTCGTGACCGCGATTTCCAGCTCGGCAAGGTCAATCTTACTCCTTGCCAAGCCTACGATTTCCGTGTACGATGGT
>NW_017303230.1:0-560 GCF_001594115.1 Trachymyrmex septentrionalis | reverse complement strand
TCATTCGCGATGGCTGCACAAAAGACTCGGAATGTGGCGGTATCCGAGACGGATCTTCGGGCCCGCCCCAAACCTGGGACTGAAATTGCGGCTTCAGCGAAGCGGACTGTACGTGTAAGAGCGCGGAAGAGAAACTCTGCGGTTGTGATGATACGGTGTGACAAGGGAGGCCCGTCTTATGCTGAGGTCATGTGCGAGGCAAGGACTAGGGTTCCCCTTGAGGAACTGGGTATTGCGGACACCAGAGTTAGGCGTGCGCAGACTGGTGGTCTGCTGGTAAAGATCCCGGGAGAGGACGCTGGTAAAAAGGCAAACTTTCTGGTAGAAAGGTTTAACTTCCTTCTCAAAGAACGAGTGGGAGTAAAGGTGATGCATCCAATCAGGAGGATGGAGTTTCGTCTCATTGACTTGGATGAGTCGATAACGGCCGAAAAAATTAAGGAGGCTGTCGCGGCACGAGGAAAAGTACAACTGTGCGACGTTCGCGTTGGACCATTGAGACCCGGTAGGGACGGTCTGAATAGCGTGTGGCCTGAGCCCTGCGCGGATTTGCTACAAAA
>NW_017303229.1:0-560 GCF_001594115.1 Trachymyrmex septentrionalis | reverse complement strand
CGGCTAGCCCTGAAGCTGACAGGACTGTGTCGTATACTGCCGCGACGGTGTTCTCCCCTGCTGACGCCCTGACAGAGACCTATGTGCCAGGATCAAGGCTATTAGGTTTGGGGGGGGGGGGCGTCGACCACACAAGAGGGAAAGCCCATTTAGAGAGCCCGTTTAGAGAGTGGCGTGTCAGTCTTGAGAACGACCAATCGACTACGGGTATCCGGACTACGGAGGCCATCCTCTGGACGAACAGGCAGGAGATGGGGCGGACTGACGTACCGCCTGACACAGGTGCTCACCGGCTGTTTGGTGAGTATCTGTGTCGTATTGGGAAGGAGCCGACGACGCGGTGCCACCATAGCGACGGGAACCGGGACACTGCACAACACACGCTGAAAAGCTGCCCGACGTGGGTAGAAGAGCGCGGTGTTCTGATCAGGGAGGTGGGAGGTGACCTCTCCCTGCCGGCCGTTGTCAGGACCAGGATTGGTTCTGAGAACGCATGAAAGACGAATTCTTCTTTCTGTGAGCGGGTTATGCTGCGGAAGGAGAAGGCCGAGAGGGAGAGG
>NW_017303228.1:0-560 GCF_001594115.1 Trachymyrmex septentrionalis | reverse complement strand
GTTTTGGATCTTTCTCTGCATAGAGATGTGGAAAACGATATTTTGGATCTTTCAGTCCATAAAGATATATAGAATGTTTATCACTTCTAAGCCAATCATCATCTCCAGAAAATTTTGATACTGAATTTTGCGAAGAAATCTTCAATCATTTTATACAGACATAACTTACAATGCATTATGTAAGTTACTTTTGCGTTATATTTTACTAATTATTGACAATGTACGAGAACGCGTGCGTGTTCAATATTATGAAATATTTAATTATATTTTAAATTTATTTTGTGATTTATGTAAAATTATACAAAATATGATTTTAATTCTTCTAGATGTACTTTGCAAATATTTTGAATAAACTGAATAATTATCTAAATTAGATGTTAAGTGATATTTATTTGATACGTGATAAGAAATTACTTACAAATTGATATAAGAAATTATAAAAAATTTTGTGAAAAATTATGGAAAAAATTTTTATCAAGAATGTAGCTGATATTTCGAAATTTATATTAAATTTCCATTTATTTTATTAAGGGGATTCTAAATAAGCCATTTTTTTTTAT
>NW_017303227.1:0-559 GCF_001594115.1 Trachymyrmex septentrionalis | reverse complement strand
TAATAAATAAGATTAAAATTAAAATTAAATGTAATTACTTAAAATTTACATTTTGCTATTTGAATATTGATATAATATGCAATGTTGACAACTCATGGAACTGATAAGAACATTTGTCACACAATAACACAACTGGATCTCCAATAAAACTATGAAAGAGGGGGAAGGAATTAATTTTTTGGAATTAAAGTGAATTAAAGTAGAATTTCTATACAGAAGATTTAGCAATTATGATTAAAAATTGTTGAAAGTTTACAATTCTATGTACAAATTTTTTTAAAGATATGACTTAACTTTTTACGTATATTACGTATTTTTAAAACGTATACACTGACAGAAGCATACATAAGGCAAATAAGTTCTATTTTCATAAATTATTTATTAATACGTGAGATAATTAATTTTTTGCGAATCATTGCATAGACAATTGTGAATATAATTGCGCGTATATGTATGTATTTATTAATATTTTATATTTCCAGAATCTGGGAAATTACTAGATATTATAAAATGCATTCTTATTTCTAAATATTAGGTAAAAAGTCATCACGTATTTTTT
>NW_017303226.1:0-559 GCF_001594115.1 Trachymyrmex septentrionalis | reverse complement strand
ATATAATATTATATATATATATATATATATATATATATTTACATTAAATTATTTTGAGCATTAAAGATCTAGCTTCGACCGTTACAGGCTCGAATATTTTTACTTACAATTTTATTTTAAACAATAATAAATGATTCAGATCGTATATATGTGAATACACAATAAGTGTAAGTTTTTACAGTTTTTCAGTACATTAATATCTTTCTAATAGAATACCTGATTGAGCATGAAATTATTAAATTATCTGTCAATTTAATTTGTGATATTACTATAGTAATTCAATTACGTTTATAAGTCCGAAAAATCAATTCGGTGCGCAGTTCAAATGATTATATATTTAGTATATAAATTCACATAGAAATTATTTAAAGCATCCTATAATTTCGTTATAGGCAAAGTGTATAGAGTTTAATGCCTATACTCTTATTTGTTATATATTTTATTTTAGTTTTATGTGCATTGCCTATTGCACCGTGACATAATGTGACATGGATCTTATAGTAAAGTGATACTGATGCTGAAGAATCCAGATCACTGTCAGTATTCTACGTCAATTTAT
>NW_017303225.1:0-557 GCF_001594115.1 Trachymyrmex septentrionalis | reverse complement strand
TTCTTAAAGCTTTATGAGAAGAAAATAAACAATTTTTGTCTCTTGCACGTTTTTTGTAAAGTTGGCTTAAAAATTACAATATCACCGACATCAGCAAGATGTCCGACCGACGGCAAAAACTCTTGAATGTTATTCAGGATCCTGTCCTGGATAACATTTGTTGAAATCAAGATTATTGGAAATTGTTTCTTTTATTTTCATTTTTGCACTGAAACTTCATTTTTACGTTAAAAAAATAACTTTCCTTAATGTCTGTAAATAATCCCTTTTTTAAGTTTTAATCTTGTTTTTTTCGCCGTGATTGTTCTTTAGTTGAAGAAGAAGAGAGGCGGCAGAAATCTTATTCCAGGAACTGAAAAATATTTAAAAAAGCTTTATAATATGATATAATATAAAATATAAATTAACATAACCTTTATAATACAGCAGAATACCAAACATTTTGTTTATAAAATCTCAAAATTGTCATAAAAATTTGAAATTCTGTTCGATTTCATCAAAATGCATTTAATTATGTAGATTGATATCAAAACATAATCAAATCATTCTTCTCATTC
>NW_017303224.1:0-557 GCF_001594115.1 Trachymyrmex septentrionalis | reverse complement strand
TATATATATATTTCTTATATATATATAATGTGCTATATAGCTAAAAAACATCTTTAAAAATCTTACAATAATTGCAAAGCTGCTTTTTTTTGCTGATCGTAATTCTTTTTTCTTTGAAATTTTTATCGCATAGCATATATAAAAACGACACGAATTTTAACGGGCATAATTGATTTCGCTCAACGTGTCGTCGTTGTCGAGTCGATGCGTAATTGTTGTTACATTGAGTCACCTGATACGGAACGTGAGATTATATACGTCATAACGTCGTTATCGACTTGAAAGTATTCGTGATGACGCGGTGACGGTCGTTTCTGTATGCGCAGGTCCGCGACAGGATCACGCACATTCAATCAATAAGTCTGTTCTTTTTAACTTAATCTCTCACACGGTTCAGCTCTTCTCTTTTTCTCTCAATGTAGAGAGAAAAGGAAGAAAGATGAACCGTACCAGAACATTAGCTAAAAAGAACAGACCTAAAATGATTCAAACCGAATCTTGATTACCGACACTATTGACGTCGCGATCTGCCGCGAGAGGGCGCAATCAGTTTCGCC
>NW_017303223.1:0-557 GCF_001594115.1 Trachymyrmex septentrionalis | reverse complement strand
AACAGGGCCGCGGACTGTATCTCGCTCCGTACAAATACGGATGCGGATTGTATTTTGGCCCATACAAACATGGACAGAATGTAGCCGCTAAAGAAACAAAAACGTCAAAGAATCGATAAAAATGCCGTCTGGTGCAACTACCAATGTGCAATTAAACAAGCTCGCGAGACGTATGCGCATACCATACTTTGGAGGCGTTTTCATGCGTAACGCGTTATCGACGATCGGTACGCGTCGAAACGAAAGCGGTATCGTGAATCTGTACGATGCGATGGGGCCTGGTACTCACTGGGTAGGATACGCGAAGAGGAACAACAGCGTCGTATACTTTGACAGTTTCGGTAAACTTCGACCTCACAAGGAATTGATGCGATATTTCGGGAAACGGTGCCACGACAATGGAGTACAATCGCACATCTTATCAGAGCTTCTGCGTACGATCAGAGCTTCTGCCGATAGATGTGTCTACAGTTTCTACAAACGGTAGACGCGCGTGAATATAAAAAGCTGGACGAGATGCTGTGAAATCTCAATATTAGTCGAATGTTTTTTCCGTC
>NW_017303222.1:0-556 GCF_001594115.1 Trachymyrmex septentrionalis | reverse complement strand
CTGGCATCAACAAGACGCGAAAGCGTGGAAATTAATTTCTAATGCGAACAAATGTATCATACTGACAATGTCAAACGCTAGTTACCTACTTCCACGAAGTCAATACTCGCCATTAGATCGTAAATTGAAGGACTCGGATCAACGACATGCTCAATCACGTGAGATCCTTAACTTATTTCGATTGACAAGTTTCACTGTGGTTACAGTCGCAACGTTTAGCGACTCTCGTTTCTCCTGCTTTCTTTTCAGGATATCGAAAAACTTGCGATATTTTTCATTTATTTCACTATAAGATTGTCCGTGAAACTTCCTTCGTGTCTTTCTCCTAGCATGTTGTTGCCGCAAACCCCTTCGATTTGGTCTCAGTTTTATTGATATTGTACTTAGAAGTTTTGCAGATTCGATAATATTCCTTATCGGATTCAATGTTCTCATCTTGATCGTCATTGAATCACTAAAGTTTCGGACATTTCGATGCGAAATTCAAATATGTTGCAAGAATTGTAGAGACTGTACAGAGAGAGAGAGAGAGAGAGAGAGAGAGAGAGAGAGAGAG
>NW_017303221.1:0-556 GCF_001594115.1 Trachymyrmex septentrionalis | reverse complement strand
AAATCCAGGAAGGATTAAAATATATACTTCGGGGTGGCCAAAGAATCAAAATAAATGTTGGTAAAGAATAGGATCTCCTCCTCCTCTTGGGTCAAAAAAAGAGGAGTTTAAATTACGGTCTGAGAGTAATATAGTGATTGCTCCAGCTAGAACAGGGAGGGAAAGAAGAAGAAGAATTGCTGTAATTAAAATTGATCAGACTAATAGAGGGATTTTATCTAGGGATAATATTTTTTGATGTATATTTATAATTGTAGAAATAAAATTAATAGCACCAAGAATAGAGGATATACCTGCGATATGAAGAGAGAAAATAATCAGGTCTACTGATGGTCCAATGTGAAATATATTAGATGTAAGAGGGGGATATAAGGTTCATCCAGCGCCAGTTCCTATATATATAAAATTTCTTAAAATAAGAAGAGTTAGGGAAGGTGGAAGAAGCCAGAATCTTATATTATTTAGACGAGGGAAAGCTATGTCCGGGGAGCCTAATATTAAAGGAATTAAAAAATTTCCGAATCCCCCAATTATAAAAGGTATAACTATAAAAAAA
>NW_017303220.1:0-554 GCF_001594115.1 Trachymyrmex septentrionalis | reverse complement strand
CCCCGGCAGGATAATCGAACTACGGATAACTTTGTACATTTATTAACTTTTCACATCCGTGTATCTCATAATACAGCGAGTTTCATTTTGCCGTATTATTTTCCTGTGTACCGCTAACGTATGTGAATAATCGTATAGCAGTGATCAACAAATAACAAATAAGCGAGCGCAATATTATTTATTGGCCGTTTGCCAAAAGCAAATTTCAGGATATTTACCTCTCTCTACCTCATTTCATCGGCATCCTAATAAACGTCGGTATATATTCCGGGTGATTTAAAAATAGTCATAAATTCAATCCTCTCACATTTTCTCTTTATCTGCCGCGTGCGCGAATGCTACACCCTATGGTCCGCAGAAAAATCAATTAAGCGGCTTATGTGAAATATCGGCGCAATTACGCACGATTGCCAAATCTAGTCGGTGGCCATCGACCGCTGCATTATCAAACGCTCCCGCTCCGCCCGTGTAGATTTCAGCTGCAATTCTCTCCCGCGCACCGTCAGCTTTTCATCGCGAGCGTGCGCATTTTTATTACGCGATACGGAGGCGTA
>NW_017303219.1:0-554 GCF_001594115.1 Trachymyrmex septentrionalis | reverse complement strand
TGATCCTAATTTATTTTTTTTCAGTTTGTTGAAAAATTTTAATAAAAAGTATATTAAAAAAGTTTTAATACAAAATAATTAATATAAGAAATAAAATGTATTAAAAAAAAGTAGAAATTATATATGGAAATAATATACTGCGCTATGTCTGTACACTTGTTCGTTCTTATTTAATAATCTTAATTCATTCGTTCTTCAATCTGTTAACATTGTAATATCATCAATTAATTAAGTTATTACGTCATTCAGTTGACAGATCATTCGTGGCGACAAATGACATAAGTAAACAACAGACCGTATATAATTACAAATATATGTAAAATAATAAAAGTAAAAAGATTATTTAAAATTATTCAAAGTTTATTGGTAATTTATAATTTACATAACATTGTACGACAGTATCTTGAAAAATATATATTTTAGAACTGTAAACAATATCTTTTTTAAAAATAGCGCTTCAGATAAATTCGATAGAACTCTTTCAATATACTGACTGGACCTTTTGGTTTAAATAAAATAAAACAGTTTCATTTTTGCGATTTGTATGCAAATTA
>NW_017303218.1:0-554 GCF_001594115.1 Trachymyrmex septentrionalis | reverse complement strand
CTCTCTCCGGTGGCTACCAAGATTTACTGCCAAATGGCCGCGTATTTATGAACTACGTCGGTGTGGTGCGAGCGCACACCCGCACACGCTCGCGTTCGTGAACACGTCTGTGCGTTTGCTCGTAACGGATGCGCTCACGAGGGTCGGCAAGAACGGAGTGCTAACCGGCCATCGATCATGTTTCGTGGATAGTTAGGAGCCATGAAACATTCATGCGCGATCGACCACCCATCGCAGCTATAGTTTTCGCGTTTGAACGGAATTGCAACGGCATGTCGCGGCACGGAATCGCTTAAGGATTGCACTCGCTTAGACACATCAGATATAATGTTTATAAGAAGGGGCCGAATCTGCGGACCACGAGGAAATGTCGACGGAACGGAAAAATGAGCTTGTACATGTTAAAATTATTATTAGCTATTTTATATATGCTAGTTTAGTAGTAATTTTACAGTTTAATGTTTTAGCTTATTGCAAATTTAATTTTTTAATTTGATTTATAATAATCTGTGCATATTTTGTATACTGAAACCTTTGAATGTTTTTTTTTTTTT
>NW_017303217.1:0-554 GCF_001594115.1 Trachymyrmex septentrionalis | reverse complement strand
TCAGGTCAAGGGATGATTTACGAACAGACTCATATAGCGGCATTCGCTTAGAATATTTAACATTTTTTTCATCTTACTTTAAAATGTATTTGTGATAGGCCAATTAATTTTTTAGTAGTTACCGAACATCGTTTATGGATTATATTGAAATTGAAATTGAAAATATGATTTACATGAATTTTGTCCGTAATACACGTGGCGATGTGTTGATTTTAATTAAGCTGGCTTCTTTCAATATTCACTATTTAATTAATCACGATTTATCAGCAAATATTATTCTTATATTATTATACAAGTTTAATTATTGATTTCATTGACGTTATTTCATTCAGATTTTTACGTAACGAATTAATATTGACATTTGAAACAGAATTTATGCCAGAATTTAAGAATTATCAAGAGTATCTTACCAAGTAAATTTTTCATAAATTTTTAATTCCACACGCTTTTTCTGTCGTTATAAAAATATGATGTAAATTTTAGATATTACAATTAATAAAAGATAATATTGAGATTATATTACCTAAAAATATACATATTATTTAGATATGTAT
>NW_017303216.1:0-554 GCF_001594115.1 Trachymyrmex septentrionalis | reverse complement strand
AATAAATTTGAAGAATCATTACGAGACTTGACTTTCGGGGCTTGACTTGAATTTTTCTGGAGATTTAATCGTCTACCTATTTGGGAAAGGCGGCCCTTTGAAGGAAAAATGAGGAGAAGCGAAAAATTAGCACAAATATCCTTTTGACTCTAATCCTAGTGTTACGCGAAGGGAGGAAGGGATGACGATGCACCACCGGGCCTTTTGTCGGGAAATCCTAACGCGCAAACAAAAACGAGACACTACGGCCGAGTCCTTCCGAGATGCTCTTCGAGAGCAATCCTAAGGGAGGGCCTAGGCCGGCGAGTAAATATCGGTGAAAGGCTGTCGAGAACCGCAAACAGGAAACTGACGGTGCGTTACTGGAACGGTTGGTGGCACGCCTGGCGACGACAGCGGTTGAAAGGACCTCGTTACTCCCGTTTTAAAGCGACACCGCGTGCGCTTCTTCAGGTGCTAGTAAGCATTAGGCGTGGGAATATTTGACAGGATGAAAGTCGTAGGAGCGGAACTGTTTTTTTAAATAGAAGCAGAAATATATTGAAATACGCGTA
>NW_017303215.1:0-553 GCF_001594115.1 Trachymyrmex septentrionalis | reverse complement strand
AAAAAAAAAAAAAGAAAAATTACATGCAAAATACAAATGGAGATGCTATATATTTGACAACGTGTTTCGTGACGACTCTGACTAATCCCCCCCGTCACGTAGTGCTATAATCGTCCGGGACGACGGCGTTAATCAAGTTCCGAAAATACAGGAATGGCCGGAGGTGTAATTTCACCCTTATATACGGGTGTTAAAGCGCGCCAGAATGGCACCCCATGCATAACGCCCGCCGCCTCGACTGGAACGTACGTATATACATGCCCCATGCATCCAGTCTACTCGTCTTCTCCCACTCGTAACTTCGGGTGGTGCAGGTACTATACGTGTATCTGTATATCGTAAACTACGTAGTGGAAGTGTTAAATCTTCCGCGCCAAATGGGACAGGACAAACTTACGCGGAAACTTGGGAAATCGCAGCGCGCACTTTATGTACTCGCTCGAGTACGCGAAAAACATATAAGACGCCAATGGCGACGGCCTCGCCGTAGTCCCGCGATAGTCTCCTTCTCGTGTGCTTGTTGGTAATTTATGATAAGATTAACAGACGCAAA
>NW_017303214.1:0-553 GCF_001594115.1 Trachymyrmex septentrionalis | reverse complement strand
TATATTACTAATTGCGGCAGCTATAAATGAGGTTGGAAGACATTGCCGGCACTTTTACTTTTTTTTGTTTAATACAGACGGAAAAAGCTACATTTAATCTAACTCTATCCGAAACGGATTTCAACCGTGCACAGCGTACACATTCTGCTCCAATTGAATCGTGCACAATATTACACTTTGTACATTCCTGTATACGTTTGTGTTAAGATGTGTTAAGAAATTGGAAAGTACTCACTGGTTACGGCTAATTGACTCGTATAACGCCGTTGTGTTTTCTACGCGTACAACGTCACACAAAACGGTATATGTATGCATGTACACACATACATATTATATAAAAAATTTTCACTTTTGACGTTATCATCCTAGGAAAAAGAATACATAATCGATATCACGTTATCTTCTTCTTAGTGACTAATTAAGAAAAGGCGTTCACCATATCTGGATCCACGTTATTTCAAAAACTCTTTATTATCTTTGAAGTTATATGATGGATACGTCATTTAAGTGCATCCTCCAGGTATATTTCACTAAAAAAAGTACAAACAGATGA
>NW_017303213.1:0-552 GCF_001594115.1 Trachymyrmex septentrionalis | reverse complement strand
CTTTTTCATAAGCAGTCTCGTTATTTAATAGCCAGACCTCGTATATTCTATATTATAGGTATAGAAAAATTCTTAGGTAAGACTGACCCAATCTATTATTAACTAAAGTACATGAGAGCCTTAAATATTTAGTTACTTTAACTGTACATAAATTTTGAAAAAAATATTTTTCAAATAATATAACTTAATTATTTATTGAAAAGTAAGATTATTATTAAATACATATGTTGGATCAATAGCTTTGAATTGGTAATGCGTAAACCATATTAACAATGTCAAATCAATATTTATTTAGTCACAATAAACAACTTAACTTTCAAAAACTGCTAAGTAGTTCTGACGACAAATAGTGTTGATTAAACTCTAGTTTATCTTCAAAGTAAAACTATTTCTGTTTGACTTGATGTACGATATTCAATTATTTGAAAATATATTATATATTATATGTAGTCAGAATTACTTAGTAGTTTTGGAAAATAAAATAATTTATTGTGACTAAATATTGTGCGTTTGATAAAGTCCGGAAAAATTTCGGCGCGCAGTTTGAATAAT
>NW_017303212.1:0-552 GCF_001594115.1 Trachymyrmex septentrionalis | reverse complement strand
AAAAGCTGTAAACGACAATAAAGCCGCGCAGCGTCAATTGGAAGAACTGAAACGTCATAATCGTGTCATGGAAGATCATGGAGTTTACCTCACTCCGTACAAGGATGGACGAAGGATCTCAACAGAGAAAAAACTAAGAAAAATAAAAAAAACCGATAAAAATATCTAAGGGTATAACTACCAACACAGAATTACAACAACTGGCAAAACCTATGCTCATTCCATATTTTAAAGGTATTTTTATACATATTACCTTACCAATGGGGGAAGTATACTAAACCAAACAGTATCGTAAATTTGGATAATGCCGAGGGACCAGGTACTCATTGGGTAGCGTACGCGAAGCGGGGAGATCGTACTTTGATAGTTTCGGCAATCTTCGACCACTGAAGGAATTGGTGCGATATCTAAACGTAACGCAAATCGAGTATAATCGCACGCCTTATCAACATTACGATCAAAGCAACTTGTCGGTAGACAACTGTGTCTGCAATTTTTACAGACAGTTGACGATCAATTTAAGAATTGACATTGCACTCTTTCAACTCAGTA
>NW_017303211.1:0-552 GCF_001594115.1 Trachymyrmex septentrionalis | reverse complement strand
ACAGCGCATACAAATATAAACTATTAAGTATAAAATACAAAAAATTGTGATGGTAATGTCTACTAGTTTCTTATTTAATTTTGTCCAAGATTTTAATGAATTGACTACATATAAATCAAATGTGAACTTAATATATTGAAAAAGAATATATTTCGATATATTTTACCATTCTGTTTTATCAATTGCAAACTTTATTTTATAAAAAATATTTTCTTTGTAATGTTTTGCAAACATTTTCTTTTTCTTGATTCTAATGTCATTAATTGAAATGATAGCAACGAGTCAGTTTATTAATATTTTATATAAATGATAAATGGATACCTTCAGTCGTGCAAACTATCGCGCATTCTGATAAATTCACACGAGAAATTCTTTCGTGGATTTCAATAAGTTCAACTTTGTTATCTTGCAGTAATCTGAAATCTAAGTATTCTTAGAATTCGCGTATAAACAAAGAAAGAAACTGTTATTTGCTGGGAGAAGTTCATGTTCACGATATCATTGTACAGATAAGGCAGAGAATAAGACTTTCAGTGCTTATCTCCATGTATA
>NW_017303210.1:0-552 GCF_001594115.1 Trachymyrmex septentrionalis | reverse complement strand
CATATATATATATATATATATATGTACATTACATTATATATAATTAATATATTTCTAGAAATCGGGATTAGATCTTATCGATATATATCTTACCATAGAGTAAATTCGCAACTAGAATGTTTCGTAACGATTGCGTCATTATAATTTATGATATTGTCCAACTTCTTTACAAAATGTAATTCAATGAAATGATTTTTGCTCGATTGTTTTAATCGTAATCTTTTATAATGTTATATCAATTATCTGAAATTAACAACATAATTATTTTGAACGTTGAAAGAAAGAAATGTTACAGAAGTAAATTTTAAAGAAAGTCGAACGGGATTAAAGTGATTATTTGTTACAAGCTATAAGAGAAAGATGTAACAAGATAATGACAAAATAAAGTATAATGGAATATAATACAACATAATTATTTTTTAATTTGATTTACCAACATTAATTGATGTTTGATATGTATAATGAGTCTTATAAATAGTGAATATTCTTTGTTATTCAAAGAATAACGTTGCTCTGAAAATTAGAAAATATAATGATAATAGTTATGTTAAA
>NW_017303209.1:0-551 GCF_001594115.1 Trachymyrmex septentrionalis | reverse complement strand
TAATAATTTAAAAAAATATATATTGTTATATTTATATATATTTTTATAAAATTTACCTTAGTATATACATGTACTTTATGCAAACAATTAAAAATTAAGGTTAATTTTAACCTTAACATTTTGTAATACATTACAATCGTATTACAAGTATTAATTTTTAGGTGAATGATTTATTATTCGATTTTACGATGTCGTTATAAATAAAAACGTTTCAAATAATTCTTCGTCTACTGACGGAACACTTTCTATTCCATCTGACAAGTGCAGCGTATATGTGATTGTTAGTTCTGCCAAAGTGGTTGCTGCTTTGTTTTTTAATTTTTCCCAATTACATAGTACTGTCCGCTTCGAAAGTGTGCTCGACTGTTTGCCAGATTTTAATGACCAGGCATGCAAAATTAACTTCGTTACCCGTACCACATTATTACGTTTAATAATACGTTTCTCGACTAAGCCGTTTAAAACCGCGATAAACGCAAGTCGTGTATTTCAAATAGTTTGTCTAAAGTAAATTAGTTGTAGCGCAGTTTCGAGATACTACTTGCGAGAAT
>NW_017303208.1:0-551 GCF_001594115.1 Trachymyrmex septentrionalis | reverse complement strand
GGGGAGGGGAGGGAGAAAGGTTACATAAAACGTATATTTAAAAAATATTATATCCTTTAAATTATATGTATACATAAACGAAGATTCCTTCTTTTACAAATGTAGTAAAAGAACAAGAGCTCGACGACTTTCCTTTTGCAAATATAAACACGTTTTACACCCTCAAACCGTAGTGCCACCGTACGAAGTCGTGCCTGTGTTGCACACGATGCATAAGAGGAGCTTGGACGCGAAACCGCAGATTCACCTGAAGGCCTTCGGCAAAGATATCAGCCTTTCGTTAAAGCCTACGGAAGGATTATTGACGGCCAACAGCTTGCCGATGTAGATTGTCACCAGGAACGTGTCACAACCGGACGGCCTTCATTACGAGAGGGTGAAGGATGTAAGTGATCTCTTTTCAGCATATTTAATTAATCGAGACTTTACAATTTTTTGATAGTTAAAAATTCTTTCAATATTTATTACTGAGTCAAAATATTCGACAAACAACAGATCGTACTTTTTTTTTACATACTGAAAGTCCTTAAAAAGCAAAAAAGAAAAAAAAA
>NW_017303207.1:0-550 GCF_001594115.1 Trachymyrmex septentrionalis | reverse complement strand
ATATGTTGAATACAGTTGGAACGGTATTTCTATTCCACTGTAAAAATAGTATAGATATGTAGTATTTACTACACATACATTTAATATTGCTATTATATCGATAATATTAATAGTATGTATTTGTTTTGTTTTTAATCATAACAGTGATCTAAAATTATAAAAAATACTGTAACTTTTAACAATTTAAAAAAGTTGTTAATAAAATTATTAGTAAAACATGATTTATGTAAAATAATTTAGATTATTATTTATAAGAAGGTTATTATTTAATTTGTATGATTTTATTACGATAAACATTCATCAGAATTGCATGTTTTACTCTTTGATCTTCCAGCCAAATATGAATGCTACTTCTCTGCGTAATGCTTTCTTAGTCAACTTGAAATCCGCCAAATTGTAATATTTATTCACCTACATTTGGACTTTTAAAAATAGTAAACTAAAAACCTTAGCATAATTTAATTTGTAAAAAGATTTAATCACACAATTTAATTTTAGGATACTATTATAATATTTCACATTCATTTCGCAGTTATTTCTGAGATAATTT
>NW_017303206.1:0-550 GCF_001594115.1 Trachymyrmex septentrionalis | reverse complement strand
TTAAATAACTCGTAAACTATTAACTTTTTGATAATCGTACCTTAATATTTTTATGATCAGAATAATAAGATGAATCAGTTAGTATAAAGAAAACATATTGTTGCTTAAAGCAAAGCTTTTAAAAAAATATGTATGCAAAATAAAAAATTTGTTATATGTTTTCTTTCCAATAATATGTTTTCTTTCCAACAACTGATTCATCTTATCTTCTGTTCGTATTAAACGTATTAAGGTACGATTATCAAAAAATCAATAATTTATGAGTTATTTAACATTTTATGTCAATATGTGCCACAATAAAATATAAAATATCTTGTCAACTTTTGGTTTTTTGATATTTTTACCTTAATATTTTTATATGCAGAATAATTAGAGGAATATTATATTGTTTAAAGAAAATCATACAATTCTATTTAAAAAAGAGGTAACTTTCATATCTTTTTGATGCCACCTAAAAAAAAACCAACATGACCAAAATATTCGATCATTAATGGTTTTGTGGTGCAATAGTAACTTTTTAACCGCATAAAAATGTTTTAATATTGTTTTT
>NW_017303205.1:0-550 GCF_001594115.1 Trachymyrmex septentrionalis | reverse complement strand
CTGCGTTCATCAGAGAAAATTAATCAATTAGCGCTTAGTGTGATTCTTTAATACGATTAGTTCCTATACTTAGATTTAATGAAGAACTAAAGATAAGAACCAATCATATTATAGAATATCATTAAGTGCAAACTAATTAATTTTCTCTGCTAAACGCAACCTATGTATATATTCCGCTTTGGAGATGCTGGATGGCCAAATTGTCGAGACTTCGCAGTAAGGCTTCAAGATTGGACGCGTTCAAGTTGATAAAACGACTAGCCTGTTTGCCAAGCAAATGAGCATAATTGGTTGTATATTTATAGATCTAACTAATCATATTCAATCGCTCGGTAAAGCCTAGCCTAGAGAGTCTCACAAGGAGAGAGTGGCTAATGTCTCTAGAGTATAGAGTTCGGCTAGAGAGAACTCTGGTCCGGCAATCGACCTCTAAAAATGGTGAACATATCTGCGCGTTTCTACCGTATATTTGCACTAGTACACCAAATGTTATATAATTATATATAATTATATATAAAATATGTTCATATATATATATATATAACATTTT
>NW_017303204.1:0-550 GCF_001594115.1 Trachymyrmex septentrionalis | reverse complement strand
TAATAATCTTTCTGCGATACTTAATCCATAATTTGAGACATTTAACCGTAGCATTTAGATGTAAACTCGAAGACTGTCTTACTCAAGATAGAAATGAAAATAAGAAACTTGAAGTGGACAATTTTTTTTTTTGCAATAATCTCTAGTCAAAATTATATGTTCTTATTACTTATTTTGATATAAAATATTTCAAAGGAACTTCCCTTTGGCTTGTTATTTTCTCGTTGCTATCGATGAATATCTTGACATAACAAATAAATTGTTGATTTTTCAAACACCGAGTATTCAATTATTGAGACACTTACTTTACAATAAACACACGAAAGAGTATTTTCAGAACCATTGTTACACGCTCGATGAAATTCGTTGCTATAAATTATAAAATTAGTGTACATCTCAGAAGAGAGCGACGAACGAAATCAGCGTTGTTTCCGCAAAACGAAATCCGTTTCATTAATCGCGACAACGAAAGCCGCGGATAAAAATCGGCGTCGAGAAATAGAGAGAAGAGAGCGAGGGAATAAGAAAAAAAAAAAAAAAAAAAAAAAAA
>NW_017303203.1:0-549 GCF_001594115.1 Trachymyrmex septentrionalis | reverse complement strand
AAAGTTTTCTATTGGGAAGATAATTGACTCAGCCAGTGTAATAGTGTAATTCGCCCAGCAGTGGCACTCGAGATTCGAGAGTTGAAGCGCAGAGCGCGCAAAATGCATCAAGCGAACGAGAAGCAACGCAGCGGATAACTCTAATCGCGGGACACTGATCGTTTTAAGAGTCACTTTTGATTTGGCGGCGAGAAGAGAGACGGTGATTGATGCCGTACATTAACGGTACGAAGATACATTGCTGCAGCCAAAGCCGCAGTCGTAGCATTGGAAAACCTATGAAGGGCACAGTGTATGAGATCCGTAAGTAGTCCAGCGCGGAATACTAATGGCGTTGAGATACAGAAGTCGTTGATGGTAATCGGACCAGCAATCAAGAAGTTGGCTAGAAGTTTCGTCATCCCACCTAATTTTGTCAATGATCAAAGTGTAAACGCGGTCGTAGTACAAATTTTCGCTAATAAGTAGTGACGGCGGTGACACTCTCGCTCGTGGGTGCGGACGTCGACGGTTGCTTAGTGTCGACAGGCTGAACGGAATTATCAAAAT
>NW_017303202.1:0-549 GCF_001594115.1 Trachymyrmex septentrionalis | reverse complement strand
GCCTCCCAACAGCCCAGATTTAAATCCCTTGGACTACTACATATGGAGCGTAGTTGAAAGGGTCACAAATATGTTTCGGCATCCCAATGTGACGTCATTAAGAACCGCTATTGAGACAGCATTCGTCGGCATGGACAACGCTACATTACAGCGTGCGTGCCAACGCTTCAGATCAAGAAATGAAGCCGTCATTCAAGCTAATGGAGGATATATCGAATAAATTGTGCTCTATAGGGATCCCCCAAGTGCTATGTAAAAGGAGTTCTTGTAATATTTAATTTTTCATTAAAAACATTTTGTTTAAAGCAATTGTTTGATTTGTCCGGATTTTGGTGACGCATCCTGTAAATGATCATAATTCTGCGAAAAAAATCGTAGACCTCAGTTAATCCGTTATTCTTGTCTCGAAAAGTTCTTTCAAACGAGCCTTTTGCCATTTAAGATTTTTAGGTCCCCTTCTCGCCCGAGAATGTTAAGATGAATGTTTTGAGGTTCAATGATAGATTTTACGATCCCGTTGTATCCCTGTAAATTTCAATCCTATATCTC
>NW_017303201.1:0-548 GCF_001594115.1 Trachymyrmex septentrionalis | reverse complement strand
TGTAACTCTCGGTGTTTGTTTTCCTTCTGGTCCCTCCTGTTTTTCCTCCATTAGCGACTTTACCACCCCCGCCTGTATGCCTCCCTTACGGCTCTCCCTCACTCGAGCCGCCGTCTTCGTCGTTTTCCTCGGTTACCCCACGTCAACAAACACCTGACAACTTCCCGTGACTATCGTCAGAACGACTTCTCAAGTTGCTCGTAGACAACATGCCATCCCTTACGGCTTCTCCCTCGATTTGCTCGCGTATAAAATCCGCATATCGAGTGTAGAATTGCCTCCTACCTTCTTTCACGGTATATATCAAGCAGTCTCTTTCTATCGACGGCAATTTATACTTTCAAAGATGAGAAGGTAACATATGTTCTGTAATAGCTCCCGGGAAGCTATTGTAAGATGCTAAACATCTTGCCACATACTTTTCAAAAGCCAACTATCTCATTATTTTTTTAATACCTAAAGTGCCTTTCTTTCTCCCTTTATCGATACGTTCATATAATGCAGAATTTAATTTTTGCTTTGTTATTAAATTTAAACATTAATTTCTG
>NW_017303200.1:0-548 GCF_001594115.1 Trachymyrmex septentrionalis | reverse complement strand
AAAAAAAAAGAGTAAAAAAGTAACGGCAGCTTTAATTCTTTGTCAAAAATTATTACTTTTCGAAAAACTATTAAATTAAAAATTAAAATCCAATGATAGTTTTAAGTAACCAAGTTAAATTCGATCAAATTAAAAAGTAAAATCCAAGTGATATTATCTTTGTTATTTACTTAAACTTCAATGATATTTATTATTCATATAAAAGATTTGACATCAACAACTGGCACTAAATTAAATCCCATACCAACCGTCAAATTAAATAAAGAATATAATCCAAGTGATTATCTTTAATTTTCAATAAAACCTAAGTATATATATCTTTGTATTCCTATTGAAGGATATTTCTATTCCGATCCAAATTTAATTCTTCTTATATAAAATTCAAAGATATTTTCTCTTGCAATCAAAAAGTAATAGCTATTTAATTCTCCTTCAAAACGTTATCACAAAATTGCGACAAGTGTTACGACAAAAAATTAAAGAAGTAAACACTTGGCGCTGCTAGATCGAATAAGAAAAACTATAAAAACAATATTTACATAAGATAT
>NW_017303199.1:0-548 GCF_001594115.1 Trachymyrmex septentrionalis | reverse complement strand
TTAATTAATAATAATTAAATTAATATATTAAATTAAAATTTGTACGAAATTGCAATAATTAGGAATTTTTGAGGGATATATCTTACACATTTTTAATTTTTTGTTGAATTTACTTAGAAAATATATATTTTTTCAGATATTTTAGTAAGTAAATTATTTACAATGTAACAACAAATTCGCAATAAATTCAATCAGTAATTACTGATAAATTGACATCAACTTAATTATTAAGGTTATATCCTGTCAACGCGGATTCTGTTACAATATTCGAATCTGTGTAGATTAGCAACAGATACCGAGTAGACATCTGTCAAGTGTAGATTCTGCTTTATTTCTGCTATTAAACTACATCAAATTCTGTTTGATTTTTGCCAGCTTGCAGTTGACAAACTTTGCTGTATTTCTGTCAACAGTACTATGTTAAATTCTATACACGATTGCCACCTTTCGATTAGTCTTGTATTAATGGCTCTTTTGCCGAAGATTCTGCCAACTATCCTATCGGAGATCGACAGCTATCAAAATTGTTGAAATAAGGTCTGTTTTCT
>NW_017303198.1:0-548 GCF_001594115.1 Trachymyrmex septentrionalis | reverse complement strand
TTTTTTTTTAATTTCAGGCATTTTGTAGCTTATGTGTGAAAGTAGGCAGTTTTAGCGATCCACCAAAAGTTCCTGGCCTGGCACATTTCCTTCAGCGCATGGTTTTCATGGGATCCGAAAAATATCCAAAAGTATTAAAATACGATAAGTAAATTTATTATAAAATACACTATTTGTATATTTAAATGTTAAAATATATTATTGTATTTTCAGGAAAACGGTTTTAATGAATTTATCAGTCACCATGGTGGCACTATCGATGGCGTAACGGATTGTGAGCATACAAGATTTTACTTTGATATTTCAGAGAAACACTTGTTTCCAGCTCTCGACCGTTTTGTTCAATTTTTCATTAAACCCTTGATGAAGAAAGATGTCATTAAGAGCGAGCGAGAGGCCATACAAAGGGGTAAATAAATACTAATGGTAATGTTGTTGCTAAAATTGCGATTTTTAAATGTTCCATGTTCACATAGAGTTTCAGTGGAGTTCATCTAGTGACAAAAATAGAAAGGAACGATTATTGTCTTTTATTGCTCAAACTGGTC
>NW_017303197.1:0-547 GCF_001594115.1 Trachymyrmex septentrionalis | reverse complement strand
AGTAAACAGAATAAAAAAGTGGAAGATATTTCAATATAAAATGTTATATTTTTAATATTTTAAGTAGTGAGTATAACAAGATTAAGTGTTAATTACAGTAAAATTACAGTAAAATTGTTGAGTATGTGAATAATAAGATTGATACAAAAGTACATTGAATTAAATAATTTAAGTTATATGTAAAACATCCTGCAAGATTATAATCTCGCGTAATTCTTTTCAGTGCACAAATAATGATGACTGCGGAGCACTTACGTGCAATCCATGGGAAGATCGTTGCTCCGAAAAGAGCTCCCAATCATGGGGATTCAGAGATCCAAAAGATAGAAATAGAATGGCAACAAAAACCTATTCCATGTTAATGATAAATAATAGTTCGACCTGGACTTTTTATTGCATAGAATTACGATTTAATCTTGCACTTAATTAAAAAATATTTGAGAATTTATATAATAATTGAAAATATACGTTTTACTTAATCATTATACAGCAAAATATTCTTTGCGTCTTTATAATTAAGAACTCTTTTTTATTATTAACCAAATTG
>NW_017303196.1:0-546 GCF_001594115.1 Trachymyrmex septentrionalis | reverse complement strand
TCTCTCTCTCTCTCTCTCTCTCTCTCTCTCTCTCTCTCACTCCCTCTTTCTGGGCCCCCTTCGCACCCTCCGCTCTCGCCGTTCGTATATCCTCGCCTCGCGGCTCGCCGATGCTATCGTCTAACTAGCTCCAGCTACTGATTCTATCTCTCGCGTACCCACCCAGCGGGGCCGCGCCAGCCAGCCAGCCAGACCCAGGGACGTCGTGTGGAATCCCCAGTGCCCCAACCGGGGACGACATCTTCATCCTTCCACGGAGCGGAAACGCGATCGCGCGGCTCGAGGATGCCTCGAGGCGCCCCGTAGGTTTATCGCTTCATTCGGCGGCTAGAGCACAGATCGATGATTCACGGTGCGCTATGAAACACGCGCTTGTTTAAGGAATGCCCTTCCTTTCGCAAGCGTGAAATCAGACGTGTCGCCGATATCAGAGTCGAGAGGCGTTTCTTTGTCGTTTCTATATCTCTTTTTCTATCTTGACGTGACTTTATACAAAGAGCTCCTTACTCGCTTGTAGCGAAATAACTCGTATTTTTTTTTTTTTTT
>NW_017303195.1:0-546 GCF_001594115.1 Trachymyrmex septentrionalis | reverse complement strand
ATAGTTTATATAAATTTTATATTACGTACCTAATATTATTATACATATATTTATTTACAATGAAGTTAATTACAGTATTAACGCGTTGCATAATCTGTACGTGTATAGAATTTTACAAAAAAGTTTAATTTCAGGGTAATTAAAAATTTAATAAAATTTGAAATTAGTTTTATTTTCATATTTGATAATTGGAACAGGATGCTGATAATTAAATAAAACTTAAAATTAACTTAAAATTTTATTCAATTTTTAATCCCTCATTTTCAATCATCAAGTGTGTACATATGACGTATTTAGTCATTCTAGCTGCCTATATACTTATCATTCTACCTAGGCCCTACCTACCGTCCATACTTATTGTTCTACCTATCTGTAATTTCATTTATTCGTGCCTAATCGCGGATACCTATCTCCACCCATGTATTCCTACCTACATTATTTCATAAATGCGCAATACACCGCGAATATATAATATATGTTAATAGCTGCGTTTAGAGAAAGTAGATTTTCGATTGTTGTAAAATTCTTCAATACGATTGATTCTTG
>NW_017303194.1:0-546 GCF_001594115.1 Trachymyrmex septentrionalis | reverse complement strand
AAAAGAAAAATATTGTTTATGTTCTTCTCATAAAGTTCTAAGAATTTTTTCAAAATTTTTTATTAACTTTTTAGTATTATTAACTTTTAGTATTTTCTTATTTTTACATGAGAAAATACGGTATCAAAAAATTCTAAATAAAATTCTAAAAAAATTCTCAGAACTTTATAAATTTTGACTTTGTTGGGAAGCTATTAACTTATAGATTATGTTTAACGTCTTCTTCTTAATTTTTATATAAATATTTTTGCTAATAGTTTTATACAATCTCTGGAATTAACAATCGCGAAACATTTGTTCACACTTACTATTACCTAGAACTTTTGTAAATATTTTATACTTTACCTTCTGTTCTAATTCTTGTAGTGCTGTGCTAAATCTATCCCTTTGTTTCTCTACAACTTCCATTTGTGTTTTCATGCCGTCGATGGTTTGTGTCAGTTTATCCAGTTCATGTTCCATCTTTTTTTTGCCATATCTACATAATACTAATTCGTGATCTATTCGCTTGATTCGCTCATATGCGGTCTCCTTGCTAAGAATAAT
>NW_017303193.1:0-545 GCF_001594115.1 Trachymyrmex septentrionalis | reverse complement strand
TATATATTTATAATAAAAGGCAGAGGGTTTTGTCGGGATATAACAATATTACTTACAACATTTCACGCACACTCGATTTACATACAAACGAATTTATTAATTCGTTACTATTAATCATTAATTATTAATTATTAATTATTTAGCGACTGAAAATTAAATCCAAGAAAAAAATTGCACACAGCAATTAATAATCAGAAGTTTTATAAATTGTATCGCGTATAAATACGTTCACAGATTTATTCACGCACTTGATTAATTTTTACAAACGAATCTATATTGGCTCACTATTATTAATCACTGCCGATTAATTATTCGGCAACTGATCGATTAAGTGTGCGTGAAACGTTATAAATGATATAATTAATGTAAAAGATAAAAATTTACGTAAACACAATCGTGATATAATTGATGTGAAGATGTAAAAACTTATTGTTATTTGGTGTGGATTTAGGAGAATCTCGGAATTCATGGTCACGAAATTATCCAGCCTTTTTCCAGCTCGGCTGCGGTATGAAAACATCTTTACAAGGTAAGAGAGAGAGAAA
>NW_017303192.1:0-545 GCF_001594115.1 Trachymyrmex septentrionalis | reverse complement strand
TTTAACCTTTGTAAATTTCTTAGCCACTTTCTAACAATTTAAAATTATATATTTTATCTATCTTATTTATTTTATCGTATTTTATCTATTTAATTTAACTTTTCTGTTTGTGGGGCTCTGACTGTCCGAGTGTGAATGCCGCGGCAAACAATATTGTTTTTTAAACGAGTATGAATGTGTGAGATTTACATCTTTACTTTTTATTGTACATAACTCACTGCCGCGCGTGCTCCTCTGGGCCTTTTATACTTTGACGATTTATCTGTGATATCCCGGAGGAGATGTAGTGCAACTGTAATGACATATCTCCTCAATCTGCGAACTGGGGAGGTATAATCATTGTAATAGCTTCGCAGGCTGGGGGGTTTGCTCCCTAGCCTTTAGTTGTAATGCCCAAGCGGGGGGGAGGAGGCCTTTATCCCCCGCAGTGATATGTCTAAGATTGCGCGCAGTTTAGCCGCCTATTCTTGTATTACCCCAGAAGAAAAGTTTTTTGCTAAATAAAAGTGAGTTAATCTGTTCTTATCAGCTTAATATCTGATACA
>NW_017303191.1:0-544 GCF_001594115.1 Trachymyrmex septentrionalis | reverse complement strand
ATCTTTCTAATCAAAACATAATCTAACATTATCTAACAAATCCTATAATTAAAATAAACTATATAGTTTCTATATACTTTTATATATTATAATTTACCTGAAGTATTAATGGCTCTGGATTTATCGAAACCAATGTCCAGAGATTAATTAGATATTGTGTGGGATCAATGTGTTTATTATTAAGATGAACATTGTAGAATAGATCATCTAAATGTCTGATTGTTGGACAAAGTCTTAATCGACTTGTATCATCCTTGGAAAAATCAGAAGTAATTATTTTTCTAATAAGATTATAAAAATCTGCTTTATATCTGTCTAATGGAACATTAGAACAGGGATATCCCAAATGGAGTTCATTGCATAATGTAACATCAAGCGCTTTTAATTCAGAAGAATGTGCCAATTTTTTTAGGACCACTTTACTTTGATTATACGTTCCAAAAAATACATTTTTAACGCCAAACAAATGAGAAATTATCGCATTAACATCGTTCCACAAGAGATCTATTTTGTGAATGTTATGACATGCAGAAACGCCATAACA
>NW_017303190.1:0-544 GCF_001594115.1 Trachymyrmex septentrionalis | reverse complement strand
ACGTTAGCATTAGGAACGGACAAAAACACAGCGATAACTTGGAAACTTTCTAGTATTCTTAAAAATAATAGCTATAAAAACCTAAAAAGCGTTATATAAAGGGTAATTTTAATTGTGTTATTACAAGCAATACGACAAAAGGGTTTATCATTAATACTAATTGTTATCTTACAGAAACAGCAATGGGTGTGGATGTACATGCTCAAGAAGTTGCAACCAAATATACATCAACAGTACACCTGTCAGTTTTTTAAATTCTTATATTGCTATTATACTATCCAACACCATTTTCCAACACGAGTGTGAATAATTGGTTTTCATATTTTTGCTTGCTGAACATGAAAAAATCTGTTAGCTAAAATTGCGTTTAAATTTCAAGAATAATGACATTGAAATGATAAATTTAAGGGTTTTCATAAAATTATAAATAACAAATATTTTAATTATTAAAAAATTTATAAATTAAATTTTAATGCCATGCGGAAAGAACTTTTAAAACTTGTTTTACATTTTGTTTTGTTTCGATATATTTTTGTTTTCAGGA
>NW_017303189.1:0-544 GCF_001594115.1 Trachymyrmex septentrionalis | reverse complement strand
CCCAATTTTTCAATATGGTGACAAATGTGTGAAATGTGATAGAAGATCAACGATGGACATTGCGATGAGAAAATTATTCGTGAAATGGAGTCTGTTTGACGGCGAAACATTGCACAAGTTTGAAGGTAACGATACAGAATAACATTAATACTATTATTAATAGTTAGTCCTGGCGGGTGTCTCTCCTGCAGAGTACATGGCGAACGCCTTGGCAGAAACCTATGCCAAGGTGAGAGCCATTAGGCTGGGGGGAAGGGGGCACCGTGACCCCCGGGGCTGTCGACCACAGGCTTCACTTCCCTTCCAGGAATGAAAATGAAGCCTGGAGGATAACCCGCTGGACACCAGTATCTGGGTCTTGGAGGCCGTCCTTCCCTGCCTAGACCAATGGGCGGACAGGGAATGAAGCGAATTTTTCTTCAGAATAACACAGGTGCTCATCGGCTACAGTTGTTTTAGTGAGTACTTGTGTCGAATTGGGAAGGAACTGATGATACAGTGCCATCACTGCAGGGCGAGTCAGGACTCTGCGCAACACACACTC
>NW_017303188.1:0-544 GCF_001594115.1 Trachymyrmex septentrionalis | reverse complement strand
ATAATTTTGGAAAATTTCTTGGTTGTTATTGAAAAATGGACAAGAGATAATCTGTAAAAAATATTGCGAGAGGAAAACATTCTTTATTAAAGCGAGAATTTACGAATCATTCGCAAATTCAGTTATCACTTTCTATTCTCGTAAAAAAAACAGGCTTGGACTGTTTTAATAATAGAAAGAGCCCTAATTCTTCGGAGGTCCGACTTCGGAGATAATTAAAAGCACAAAAAGAAGATTCGTCCGAGCGTCTTCATCAACGTCATCGCACGTCTAGGACGCCGAGGGCTTAGGCCAAAAATTAAAAACAGGAAGGGCATGTCCTACAGACTGCCAAAGGAATTTCATTCATTCGTTCATTGTTCAGGTAGCTGATAAAAAAATCTACCCTCGAAGATTGCCCTCGGCTGAAATCAGGTCGTCGACCATGATGATCTGGTTACGTTCGGTGTGTGTTTGCATGGTTAGTGCCTGGATCGAAGCTATGTGGTCGTGTAATTAATGAAACAACGCGAGAACCACTTTCCAGAAATATGCGACATTTATT
>NW_017303187.1:0-543 GCF_001594115.1 Trachymyrmex septentrionalis | reverse complement strand
TGAAGCATTGTTGTAAAAATGTAAAAGAGTTTCTGTATTTAACGAAGTAATACAGACTACATTGTATAATAATAGTAGTAATATAACGATGTAAAGGGCTTGCGATTAATTAATCCATAGTACACAATGATTTTTCGATTTTTTTACTACACGCGATAAGTAATTTGTGTCCCGGATTAATTTTTATCGCTTTAATAAAATTATAAAAAAATGAGATATTAAATGATTTTTACCAGAAAATGAAAAATTACTTTTTAAAAGTAATTAGTTACCGCGTTATTAGTTACTGCTTCTTAAAAATAAATCGTTACCTATTATCGTTAGTTAAAAAGTAACGATTTCTTACTTTTATGTTATTTTTTAAATCCCGAAACAAGATCAATCTAAAAAATTTTGTAATATTTGTTGTTTAAATGGAGTAATAAATAGTGAGATTTCACTCTAAGAAATTTAGAGAGCATCTTTAGAAATTATTTCTAAAGTTGTGTATTAAAAAAAGTGGTATATAAATATTATAACTAATTACTTTATGTGCCTCGTAAT
>NW_017303186.1:0-543 GCF_001594115.1 Trachymyrmex septentrionalis | reverse complement strand
GTTATTTTAATTTTTATTAATATCAAGATTTTGTAATTAGGCCTTTTTATTCCGCCCATCCCCTCCATTATAACTTGTTTACATAGTATGCTCTGTAACAACTAGTAATGTAATTTACTTCTGCAATAATTACGCTTGGATAAGAGCGTGACATTTAGGATCTATTACATTCTGTTATCGACACATTAGTGGATTGACACCACGGCCATTCACAACCACATCGCATTCCAACGATGTTACCAAAAGGATTAAACTAGTTGAAATGCAATACAGACGGATACGACCGTTGAATCATAGGTTTAACTACGTTATATCTGAGAAGAAAATGGAGAAACTTTTAGTGATATTCCGATCTCCAATTCAACACTTCTGCCAAGAATACTTGACTATTAAATAGTTTTCATACTAACTTTCTCTCTTCCGTGCGCTAATTTCATATTCTTTACTATTGTTAAAGGTACTTAACATACTATAATCGAAATTATAATGTATAATAACATTAGAATAAGAAGATATTCGCTTCAGCATTAAGCTTACATATAT
>NW_017303185.1:0-542 GCF_001594115.1 Trachymyrmex septentrionalis | reverse complement strand
ACACACACACACACACACACACACAATTTCGCAAAAAGTAGCATTTCGAGAAAAATGCATTTAAAGTTTTCGGTGTCGAAAAATAGTGCTTTTTGGCAACTTACCGCTATTCCAAACTCATACAGCAAACCTTCAGCTTCCTCATAAAACCCGTTTTGTCGCGTTAGTTGCATTTCTACTAGCTGTACGAGCTTTACCGTGCTGCTTAATCTGCACCGTTTCTGCCTCGTAACTCGTTGCTTGTCGTAATTGTCGGCGAATATTTTACAATGTTGGCCAATATTTATTTCCGGCAACAGCTTATCTTTAAAGTGCTAGAATAGCCTTCATTGAAGGCACATGCGGCAATGAAGGCGGCGATTTCGATAATTTTTGCGCCAGAATAAATGTTTTGGAGCGAGGCACTAAATGGTGGAATTAAAACTCTCATCTGTTCCTGAGGCTGTAACTGTAAAAGTATTTCGAATTTCGGTCTAAAACTTTACAAGTATATATTTTAGAGAGTAATACTATTGATGAAAGCAAAAAGGACAAAAAAAAAA
>NW_017303184.1:0-542 GCF_001594115.1 Trachymyrmex septentrionalis | reverse complement strand
ATTTGATTGGGATCAAGTGCAAATACTGGACAGGGAAAGAAATTTTAAAAGATTATAAAAAATTGACTTCCGAAATGTTATAACATTAAAATACAAAAAATGAACTTAAATTTACAAATGGATACGCAATTTCTTGACCATGTCTATTCTTTGGTTCTAGAAATCATCTAGTTAAAATTTGTTTATGGCTAAATATGTGATTTTGCTCTTTTATAGTTATCGGTGAGAACACGTAGCATAATTTTTGTCTAAGTACCGACACGACAACCACTCATTTAAAATGTAGAATTATTGCGCATATTTGACACAATTTTTAATTTTTGATGAAGAACGCTAATTTTATTACGTGCATTGGTGACTGCTGAATATTTATGTATAATCTATTTGCAATTTAGTGAATGACTATCCATAATTATTTCTGGACACACAATTTTATGATTGATCGCTATTATTAATGTTTTTATAACTTTATTTGCAGGAGCTTTCATTGTTTTATTGGATTGAGTAACCAAGATAGAACTCAAAGAAATTGCAGTAAGGTG
>NW_017303183.1:0-542 GCF_001594115.1 Trachymyrmex septentrionalis | reverse complement strand
TTTTTCATATTGTTTGCAGAAACTTTTCCAGCAGCCTACGTACATATACATATGAGTATACATATAATCAATCGTGCATTAAATACCGCACCGAACTTTCATTTACCTAATTTCCTACATTATTTTAATAGATATCTATTAGATATTTACATCTATTTATCTTTGTCTGCAACAGTGCTGGAGTTAGGTATAATGCCGATCAGTATTTAGGCTGTGCGCGAGATGGTGAAGTAAGGGGCAAGAATCAAGCTAAAAATCGGCTGAAATGTGCAATTAAATTTTAACACTGACCTATAATATACATATTCATGTTCACATCAAGCATAATTAATCATATATTACGTACATGGTTGTTCATTTTATCAATTAAAGTTTTTAAAATTAATAATTAACGAAGACAAAAATAATTAAAAGTTGTTTAATTGAAAATTAAAATAAGCGAATTCAATTGAACATCATTCAATTGATTTAAGCAAATTTAATTAAAGCTTGTCGATTGACGATTGATTCAAGCGGAGTTAATTAAAAGATGTTTAATTGAA
>NW_017303182.1:0-542 GCF_001594115.1 Trachymyrmex septentrionalis | reverse complement strand
AAAACTATAACTTATTTCACTGGGACTCAATTTTTTAAATGAGTAGTTTTTCACAGGTAAGTTTTCATAAATAAATAGCGGGTCCTTTTGCGTTGCTTGCTCGAACAGAATCACGATCGCGAGTTTCTCGAAAAATTTAGGCAATTAATTGAAAGGAGGCAAAGATAAATTACTGCAGAGTGAGCACGATCATATGATTAATTTATATCAATTCGAATAGTATAGTAGTAGTCATAATGACGAAAGCAAGGTCATTATTGTCGCTTTCGCTCTAAGAGTGGCGAAGGAGGAAATGTATGCACATCATTAGCATACGTTTTGCCTAAGGTTGTCGTTATTAATAGCTGATATTTTTAGCAGTTAACATTTCAGCTCGGATGTAACTACGATTGAAGATGTGATCGTGACGCAGGAAGTATCTTAGATAAGATAAGCGAGATTTACTTTATACATGTGCTACGACTTTCTCCGGCTACTTTGGATCATACTGCCGCGAAGTGAAGAACATGTCGGTCACAAGATTTTTTTCCTCTTTTTTTTTT
>NW_017303181.1:0-541 GCF_001594115.1 Trachymyrmex septentrionalis | reverse complement strand
AAAGTAAAATTATATTTCTACGGAGGGCAGGACAACTGCCTAACAGCTGTTTAGTTTCTACTCGTACTAGTTTTTTCAGTTGGCATTGTAAGCATTGTTGAATATATTGTTCAACGTCGGATTTTAGATTCTCCCACTAATAGCTATGTTTTACTCTGTGGTATGTAACACCTCAATGTCCTCCAGTAGGTGGGCAATGCATTTCACAGATTATAATAGAGCGGAGATTTTTAGATGAATATTTAATTAATCCGTTGCATGTAATTAGCTTGGTTGCTGAGTCAATAAAAGTTATTTATAATAAAGATATTATGTTGTTTCATAGGACGTTATTAATAAAATCTGTCTTTATGATACTGATCGTGTCTAGTTTTAATTTATCAACGATATTTTATAAATTTTTTACTGCAATGATTTGATTTAAGGTCACCGTTGGGCCTTCTCGTTGTCCTTCGCTGATGATAGCGAACGCAGAGCTATATGGTAATATTTCTTATATTTTATTGCTTTTGCTTCTGCTAAAATAAGAGGATTTAAGCTC
>NW_017303180.1:0-540 GCF_001594115.1 Trachymyrmex septentrionalis | reverse complement strand
TTGCAATACTTTTTAGTCACAATCCGATATCTTGCCACGTAAAAAATTGTTACACTGTAAGTGGAAAAAATCCGAAGTTAATATTTTATAACAAATAAAAAATAGAATAAAAAACGGGCAATTAAGAGCCTTAATACGCGATAATTGGTGTGAATATACACATATATTTCAATTATCTATTAATCTATAACATAATATACAAAACTATATGTTTCGGCTGTATTTAAGCCATCTTCAGCAGTTCCCAGTCATAGTAATGTTTACAATCTAATGTTCATGACTTAGTAGAAATCGAGTGCAGCAAGTAAGTCTCACAGATTATCTTGTCTGGAGTGTATGTAATCGTCAATTAGCTGATTAGCTAAGTACAAACTGAATAAGAAATAGTATCATTAAAAAGACAGTTACTTGAAAAGAAGAATAATAAAATTTTAAGGAGGCTTACCTACTGCAAACCATAACTGCACAATATTATGAATTAAATAAGTTGAAATCAACAAAACAGATAAAATTAAATTAAATTTCTTAAAAGAAACATAA
>NW_017303179.1:0-540 GCF_001594115.1 Trachymyrmex septentrionalis | reverse complement strand
AATAATTATAAGAATAATTTAAAAAATATTTCTTAAAAATAACTTCTTTAGATATTATCTTTTTACACACACTTCTTATACAATATAACTTATTTTTGTTACATCATATTGTGCAAGTAACATTAAAATATAAAATTAAAATAATTATCTCAACAAAATTGCTAGAATACGTCTATTATTTTCTAATGTGATGTTGAAAAGCAGAGTACGTTTCTTCAGAATCCTGGTACGCATTATTCGTTTGTTCTACTTTCACGAGTGTGTCAACATTGAGTTACAAACGAGATAAAGTTTCAGAGATAATACGGAAACGTACTCGCGCGTTCGGGTTTTAACGTGATCATTAATTTTTTTACAATTTTTATTCCGTGAATGTCACAGAGCTCCAAATGCCATGTGTATCGGAAAGAAATAGGCGGAGTGTAGCGGTGATCTACCGCGAAATTTTATATCGAACGAGGCGAATTCACGCTGTCGTCGGTAACGTTGGTTAAAGGGATCGTTAATTAACGTACTTCTTTAATGATCGATCGATATTAC
>NW_017303178.1:0-540 GCF_001594115.1 Trachymyrmex septentrionalis | reverse complement strand
ACTAAAAGCCTTGACATATATACAGATGGTAGTAAAGTTACTAATGCCAACTACGTAGGTAGTGCCTGCTATGTTCCTCAATTAAAAATAGAAATTTGTAAATCCATAGATAATAATGCGTCTATATATACGGCAGAATGCATAGCAATCGAATTAGCAATGAATGTAGCACTTCAACATTATGATCAAGATATTTTCATATTCTCCGATTCTCTCAGTGTATTGCAAACACTTAACAACATAGAAGTTAGCACTACAACAAATAGATATATTTTTAATATTAGAAAAAAATACGAAATTTTCTTAAAGAAACATCCCAATTCTAAAATTCAATTTTTCTGGCTACCTTCACATAGAGGAATCGAAGGAAATGAAATGGCGGATACACTTGCGAAAAATGGGACTAAGAAAAATTATCCAAATTTTTCTAAAATCCCCTTTACTGATTTCTATGAAAAAATACAAAAATTAACGTATGCATCGACTGAACGCCAACTAACTTCTCAAGGCCAGATTAAAGGGAAAAAGTATTTCAATATG
>NW_017303177.1:0-539 GCF_001594115.1 Trachymyrmex septentrionalis | reverse complement strand
AGTAGGTTTATAAAAAAAATTAAAATAAAAAAGAAAAGAAACGAATTTGTTGCCGCCTTAAAGTTTTTCGTAAATATGTATTCTTAAATAAAAGATATGACGTAATATTCACTGAGTGGGAATTGGTAAATTACAAGTAAATAATGCGAAATAATATATGAATATCATACAAAAGTTCTACATTTCTAAAAATTTGACATATAAAATTTTCTCTAATTGATTTCCGTGATTTTGCTTGGACTGTAAGGGATAGACTCCTCATCCTCGTCAATCTTCCGCAACCGCTGCAGTTCTGCTTGTCGCGTCCTGAAAAATATCATAGCGGTTTTTTAATCGCGATCATGTACCAAACTCACCTCGGAATTGACAGTGAACAAAGTTCGCAACAAACCTTGCTAAAACCTCCTCATTTTCCCGTTCTTGTTTTCGGCTCTTGAGAGCTCGATATCCGACGCAAATGATTACTAACAGAATGGGTATCAGACAAGCCAGCACTATGCCGCTGGTAATGCCCGCTTGACGAGAGCTATATTCCTGCT
>NW_017303176.1:0-538 GCF_001594115.1 Trachymyrmex septentrionalis | reverse complement strand
GGGGGGTCGCGTGCCATCTGAGACAAACAGCGTGATTAGCACAGGAGCGAGATATGCTCATGTTTTGACGACTCGGTGTGTTATTTGTCTGCTCCGAGAATACACAAAATTTAACGATAATTCCGGAATAATCTGACTTGACTCCTTTAGACTTTATTTTGGGAGGTTATTTAAAAGACCGAGTTTACAAAACTAAACCTCGAAATTTAAATAAGTTACGACACCGAATTATTACCGAAGTGGCATTAATTAGGCCTAAAATGTTGGAAAACGTCTGTAGTATTTCTTATTACCGATTAGCTCATTGTCAAACTGTGTAAGGTAAACAGTTCGAACATTTATTATAACGCATACTCACATTTATTTGTTTACCCATTCGCTCACTCGCTCAATCGTTCGGTCATTTCACTCATTCGCTCACCCACTCGCTCACTCACTCGACTTACTCACCCACTCGTTTGCTCAATCATTTACACGCGCGCACGCACACACGTGTAACGAACTCCAGGTTCTTGATCTGCGTCTCTCTCTCTCTCTC
>NW_017303175.1:0-538 GCF_001594115.1 Trachymyrmex septentrionalis | reverse complement strand
TGGACACTAAAGGGCCGTGGACATATCAGAATAACATCCTGCTCTTACAGATTACTGAACAGGATGTGCGCAGATACAAAGCATTAATTACCTACTCTCTCTGGAATAGTTCAATCATGGATAACATATTATATAGAGATACTTATTGCAATAGCGAACATAGCATCGCGGTATAAACTAAACTACAATAAAAAACTAGTAAACTGTTGAATAGTGATCGTATAAATGAAATAGCCACCTGCACAATTAGTTAATCAAGGCCGCTATGGTCAGCATTCATTAAGTATGTGAAAAGATTCAAGCCAAAAGTAGCAGGAGATGAAAGAGCTTGCAGACGAGGCGGTATGGAATTCCAGAATTTGATGGCAATAATCCAGAATGAGCGAGCAAAAATGTTTGTACGAGGGGTTGGAAGCATGAATTGTGAGGAGCGCAGACGGGATGAACGGCGAAGAGAATCATGAATGGGGATGAATCTGGATGAAAGGTATGATGGCTGGGACGTATTAATAATTTGGTGAATGAGATTACCCAAAAA
>NW_017303174.1:0-537 GCF_001594115.1 Trachymyrmex septentrionalis | reverse complement strand
TTCTTTTGCCGTTTAATTTGTTTGTTTATTTATGATACACAGAATAGTTTTATATCAACAGTAACATTCTCAGCACATCCTCAGAATAAAATCAATATTCTGAGATTATTTTAAAATATTTTCAGAATATCATTAACGATATTCTGAGGATATATTGACTTATAACAATGTTGCTGCGGACATAGGAATATTCTGAGTATACTCTGAACATATTATAGTGTATAGTATAACTTACAAATATCAGACGTGATTTTTTAGAATATGCTCTGAAGATAATGTGCTATCTGAGTTATGGATTTTTATAGCTTAAACTCTTGATTATAAACAGTAAAAAAATAAAATATGCATGTTTATATTGCATTACATTATTTAATTGCTAGTGACATCTTCTCCTATACGAAGTAGTATCTTATCCATATATGAGGCATTCTACGTGAAAGTAAACCACCCATTTTTATAACATTTCGGATTTTGATAAAACTGATGTTGATGGGTTTGAAGATGCAAACTGTTGAGCAAAGTCTTAGATTTTTAGTT
>NW_017303173.1:0-537 GCF_001594115.1 Trachymyrmex septentrionalis | reverse complement strand
TTTCTATGATATTGTGCACACAGCTTCGCATATTGATTTATTCTTATTATTCTGTGTTACCGTTTTTGTTAATCCTTAAACTATATTTATGAAACTACATTTATAAGTTCTAAAGCATCCTCTTTGAAATATAGAAGCAAATAAATCTTCACCTTATACAGCGATTGACAGAGGAAGATTCAAAGTTTTTTGACCTATAATTTAGTAGATATCTCGCAAAAAAACTTTAGGATTCGTAACTCATACACAAAAAGGATAGTTTTGTTGAAACTTTTAAAAATTTAGTTAGATGGAGAGCTGAAAATAACTTTATTGGACCATCAAAATAATTATGTAGGACGCTCTAACCGGTTCCTAAATTGTCAAAACTTTTTGCAGTTTGTTCATCATGCTTGAATTTTCTACATAATTATTTTTATAGTCCAACAAAATTATTCTGAGATCTGTATCTAGCTACACTGTTAAAAATTTCATAAAATTTAATATACTTTTTTAAGTTACACAATTTGAACTTAATTTCATGACATTACATTAAAT
>NW_017303172.1:0-536 GCF_001594115.1 Trachymyrmex septentrionalis | reverse complement strand
GCAAATTTAAACAATAGCATGGCATTTTGCTAATGTGGTTCTTTATGAATATTGGTTATTTATTCCTTTTTTAAGATTATTATTATATTTCAAAATAATTATTTCTTGGACTAATTATAGTTCTAATATTAATCTATAATTTATGTTACTATAGATTTTTATAGGCTACTGAGCTGCTTATATACAGGGTGTTTGAAAAATAATAAAAAATCTTTCGTATAGGAGCAGAATGGACTAAACTGAGAAGAAAAATACTCTACTATTTTGCAATTTTCGTAATAGTTCACAAGATATTAATTGTTAAAAATTGACGAAAATTAGTCTTCAATAATTTTTACTTCAATATTATCAACTTTACAGAAAAATTGCAAAAAACAAAAATTGTTTATTTTCTTTTCATAAAACTACGAATTTTTTCAGAAATTTTATCAACTTTTTAGTTTTGCATTTTCTCATTTTTAAAGAACTGGAAAGGATACGGGCAGTAGGAGCGCAGAAGACGTCGCGCAAATAATATATCTATGAAGTGTAAAACT
>NW_017303171.1:0-536 GCF_001594115.1 Trachymyrmex septentrionalis | reverse complement strand
GAGATAAAGATTTGTAATGTTCATTAAATTAAATTTTATTTTATACATTTTTTTCCATATATTTTCGATTTCTAATTAAACATATTTTAATTTATTATCTATTTATTTAATGATCTATTTATTTAATTAATAATAATCATACAACTAACTTTATATAATTAATGTAACAATTAAAAAATTTCGGCAAAAATTAATTATTTAATTTTAGTATTAAATTGTTACGAAATATTCAAATTTAACTAATGTCACGTTACCTTTTTAAGTACCAATATGTCTGAAAATCAATTTGATTTTTATTTATAATATAAATTATAATTGTATTGTAATATTTCAATTCATAATTTTTACTTCTAATTAAATTATAATTTATTATTACTGTTATCTTTATAATATATCTAATAGTAATTTTTAATGCTTTTTATAGATATACTTTTTATAGATATATTCCTAATCCGAAGTATATTCCAAGTCAAAATGTTAGTTATTATATTATATTTTATTACTTCGTTTACTAGTTTGCCCTGTTCTACATTCTT
>NW_017303170.1:0-536 GCF_001594115.1 Trachymyrmex septentrionalis | reverse complement strand
AAGCAAAAATATCAAACGCATGGTATTCATTAAAAAATATAAAAACGGATACCAAATTACTGGCAACAAAAATGATAATGTAATTATCCAGAGATACTAACTCTATTATATGATTGTGCATGATGACACAATTCTTAATATATCCGTACGACATAGCCTCTTCTTTGCTCGTATACAAATTTATGTCTAAAGTATCTGCTTCAACAATCCGTGCTAGCCGATATCTAAAAAATGCTTATTGATAAACGTATCTTAAACATAGGTTGAGTCCAAGGATGTTGAAATTCGATCAAATGATGTAGATGAATAATTAATATTAAAATTTAATATCACCGCCTATTTAATATCTCTACCTACTCTGACTATGTATATATTATTTTATCTTCATGATGTGATGTATGGATGAAACGAATTCGGGTAACAAGTGTTAATAAGACACTCGATGACCAATGACAAATATTTATTCCGCAGTCACTCTCTCTTTCTCTCGCTCAACAATAATTACACGACAAAAATAAATATATATTATATATATA
>NW_017303169.1:0-534 GCF_001594115.1 Trachymyrmex septentrionalis | reverse complement strand
CGGAGACTCATCAGCTTGCCATGGAAATGATAGAAAAGTTAAAAAGCAAGCAGTACAATAATAGCAATCACGCTGCCCTTTTTGCAGAGTTCAGTGTACTATTCTACATACGCAGTGAATACGATGAAGCTCATAGGTGCACTCCTAATATTTGTTATTTCCGAAATAAGTTACAATCGTCAGAAATCAGACTTCTTTTTTTATAAACTAATATAGCAGGGTTTTTCAACATATGGATGTGCTGCAGACATTTTAAAGACAGTAAGGTTGCTTCTTCATACTGACACTACGCTCATTTTCGTCAAAACCAGTCACATGATCAAAATTGCTTGGTATTCGCCAATTTTGATCATGTGATCTGTTTTGACGCTGAAAATGAGCGCAGAGTGTCAGCATGAAAAAGCAGCTTAAAGAATGATTACGTTTTGTAAAACGCATGATGCGCATATCATTTTATCTTTGTTTCGATGAACAACAAGAATAAAATAATTGTGTATCATGCGCTTAAGAATATTCGATAACTATATATTAATA
>NW_017303168.1:0-534 GCF_001594115.1 Trachymyrmex septentrionalis | reverse complement strand
CAATTGCTATTCCAAATATCGGTTAGTATCCGCACACAATATTTTAGAAAGTTTACAGCTGATTTTTAATCCAATTTTTAGATTCCTTTAGAGTGTATTTCCATACAAAGTAAAATTTCGAGTATGGAGTGCTCCATGATTCCACACTATAGTTGCCGGGCCTGTGTTTGAATCATTTGTTGGAACGGGAAGAGCTGTTGATCGGATTTGTTGCAATATTTGTAAACGGCTCGCGATTATGGCGGCTCTCAAATTATCTGATGTATTAAACTTTTCATTATGGAATGTATAATATGAGTTTCACACATTTAATCGGACACCAGTTAATTACAGCGCTAAAAAATAATAATTAAACAAAAGTCTTTAGAAATATGAAATATTCGCTGCGATTGTCAATTGCACCAGTGTACCGCATCGTATCAACATATTGGACAGTTGGTTAGATTATTTTATAAATGTGTCGATAAATTTATCGATTGATTAGCCCAGTGAGAAATAATAATCAATCGATTAATTTTATACATGTAATATTTT
>NW_017303167.1:0-532 GCF_001594115.1 Trachymyrmex septentrionalis | reverse complement strand
GAACGTGATAAATGTGAGCGACCGCGTACCAATAGATGACGAGATAACGATCGTAATAAACGCCAATAATATAATATCAATGATGGATATCGGAACCCACTGTACGCTACTGAAGTATAGCGAATATCAGCAGATTGGTAGCTCATGCATTAATACGATATCCCATTCGCTCTATGGACTAGGTAGATCTCAGGTAACGCCGATTAGTATTTTTCGGGCAAATCTAATGATCGGTACAAGACAGAAATACACGTGATGTCTGACAACGCAATGGATGAGAGGATGTTGCTAGGAAAAGGATTAACAAGGCAGATGGATATTTGAATGAAGGGCGACATGCTTTCCAGTGAAGAAGTTGGAGTACGATACTAAGAAGGAAGATACAGAAGAAAGAAAAAAAGAAGATAACAAGGACAATGAAGAAGAAAATAGAAAGGAGAACAGCAAAGTACGATGATAATAAAGAAGAAGAGAAAGAGGAAAGTAACAAAGATAACAACAGTAAAGAAGAAAAGAAAAGAGAGGACAACAA
>NW_017303166.1:0-532 GCF_001594115.1 Trachymyrmex septentrionalis | reverse complement strand
TGGGAGGAAAAAAAATCGATTTTTGTCGTACTGTGTAATATTTCGATAATTATCGACAAACATGATGTCAATGTGAAAGTGAATTATATTTTGTTATTCTTAAATTTTTGTTTTTGTAATAAAAAATGTGATAAAGTTTTCTTAATAATCACTGTAACGATTACTCATTTATTTACTTACTTGTGAGAATCAATGCGATGAGTAATCGATATGATAAGAAGGCGCGATAAATTCTGTTTGGAAATCTTGAAATACATCAACATTATGAGCGACTTCGTGAAAGTATCGTGAGAATTTATTGTAGGATACAAATGGGTTAGATGGTCGTCCTATGCCGACCGTAACATGATGATCTCCATCGGCAGAGACCTGGACGGTATGAATCTCATCGTAGGTCGTGCCATGCACCAGGGTGATATGCTGCCGGCGAAAGTGAAGCCGGATCATGGAGTTGCCTACGTTTGCCACGGAGGTGCCGAGCACATGAAACATGACTTTGAGGTATAATAGATCGCGAGAAACGAGAGATTCG
>NW_017303165.1:0-532 GCF_001594115.1 Trachymyrmex septentrionalis | reverse complement strand
ATCCACGTAATCTAATTAAAAAAGTTAGAATGATAAAGTCTGACGAACTTCACGTTAATGTAAGAATCGGATTCGAGGTTGAAGACTTCTTAAGCCCAGTTCCACAACTCACAGTTAACTCTTAATCGAGATTCAACTTATTCATTGTCTTCTTCCAATTCTAGAATTGGAAGAAAGTGATGAGAAACAAATTGGACAACTTGGCTAAGAGTTAACCGTGAGTTGTGGCATTGGGCCTTAAAGATTGCCACGGCGACGGTAGAGCATTCGTGTCGACGTTTCGTTAGAGATATGGATGCTTAAAATAGAGAAGATCCGAGACGTACTGACCAACGAGGAGGGGCTTTTGACGAGTAACCAAAGAGACGAAACTGAAAAGATATTGCGAACGTTCACTCTTCGAATGAAATGTGAAGAAATTACATTCGCGATGTTAAATGTCAGTTTTTGTACGCATTATTTTGTAATCGTTGAATCAATTCGTGCTTATATTAGGTGTAGTAAAAAGTCATCGCGTTTTTTTAAAAGACAT
>NW_017303164.1:0-531 GCF_001594115.1 Trachymyrmex septentrionalis | reverse complement strand
TAGGATAAGACATCATTTTCTAAAATGGAAAATATCGCAAAAGTCGTCGCAAATCTGTAACGCCTTTTTTTTCTTCTATATTCAAGTACTCGGTTCGTAGTTGCTAAGCGCTCTTTCCATACGTGTATTAATTCGATGTCTGTTACAAACGGAGTGATTATATCTATTGCTATCTCCATTGTATTTAGTATACTTCTTCTACAAGATAACAACCAATAAATATAGGATTCCAGGTTGTGTTTCCTCGGAGTTCAATTCCTATTGGGTTTTTATTTGTTGCCGCTCATATAATGGTTTTGCTACGGAGCGTTAATGTTATCTTCTTACACGGGTGCAGTTTTATTGTTACTTTACCGATGCACATTTCCTTTCTCGAGATCACACTTGGCTTGGTGCTTCTCTAAAAATTTTATTCCGAGAATTTCCTCTTATATCAGAAAATCATCTTTAACTATATAAATTGTATGTTTTATTATTTGCCTTCCTAAAAATATCGTTGCTTGCATTTTTCCTAACGTATGCATCTTATGA
>NW_017303163.1:0-531 GCF_001594115.1 Trachymyrmex septentrionalis | reverse complement strand
TTTTTTTTTTAACAGTTTAAAGAGCGCCGACCACTTCTTGAACGCGAAAGTGGTCGCCTGCTCTTAATACTGGACGCGTCCTGTTGCTCGTTAGCGTTGCACAAGCTGGTTCTCTTATACCAGTTCCTCCCACCCATTTGCTCTCTAGTTTTATATTTTTCCTTTCCTTTACCTTCTAATTCTCGCTAACCGAGAAAGTTACGATTAACCAAAACGGAATGATAGTAGTAGCAAAACGCCAACCACTTTCGTCCGCGATGAAATCGTGTTTTCTCCTTATCGCGCACGTACATCCAAATAGGTATCGAGACTGTTCAAAATGATAACGTTTTAATTGTTTACCTTATACGATTGTCAAAATGATAAAAAGATGATTAAAAAAACAATACCCGCTTACACAGCTACGCATAATCACAACGTAATCAAGATAGAAGATTTTTATTTTAATACAAGTACACAGTTAATATATACGCGTTTAATATTCCAGTTGAAATGGAAGCAGATCATCATATTTTTATATCATTGACGCTA
>NW_017303162.1:0-531 GCF_001594115.1 Trachymyrmex septentrionalis | reverse complement strand
CAATATCTTAACACTCGGACCGGGAAGGCGCTTTGTATTTAAAGTTTCAAGAAAATTATATTACGATTATAATGAAACAAGAAACATATTGATAAAATGATTTATGAACAAATTTTTCTGCATTTATTATTTGCAATTTGTTCTAATTAATTAAATTTAGGAACAATTATTCTTTTTTATTCAGAAACACTCATGAAATTTGAAAATATACTCATATTATGACTCATTTTTATATTTTGTTTTAATTTTTTTGCCTTTTGTGTACGTACATATCTTTCCTAATTTCAAAAGTTATAAAAAAGTTACAAGATGAATATAAAGAATTAGAAAAATTTGTATATACAACCAATTGAAAATATATATATATATAAAGATCTATAACGGTCGAAACTGGATCTGTAATGCTTAAATAATTTAATGTAAATTTGTATATACAATATTATATAAATAGTTTTTTGCTATTCCAAAAAAATCGAATATGTTAATGAAGCATAAGCTTTTGAAGATTATATCTTTTTTTAGTTTTGTGTG
>NW_017303161.1:0-531 GCF_001594115.1 Trachymyrmex septentrionalis | reverse complement strand
ATAAGAAAGAACGTCTTTTTGTGCCTTAATAATTCCATCAAGTTTGTTCAAACTGAAGAAAGACAATTTAACATTATGATTTTTGATAATGCTCTTAAATTTGTTATAAATACAAGGCAAAAAAGGGATGGTAAACCACAAAATTGTTTTATTGTCAATGTTAGTTTTGTTTATTTAAACGTCTTACGTTTTAAAAGAGACCTTAATCGTAAATTGATTGTTTCAAAAATGAAATTAATAGGATAGTTATTGTCCAAAAATGTTTTAATAATAAAATTAAAATTATCCCTATAATATTTTGGATGAGATAGTAAAAAAGTTCTGTCCACCATTTTCATAAGAACACCTTTCTTTTGTGAAAGAGGTTGAAGACACAAAAAACTGAGATATCTTCCCGAAAAAGTTAATTTATGGTAAATATTAAATTCTAATTTTCCTTTCATCGCCTTAATAATCGTCACGTCCAAAAAATTCAACCGGTCACATCCAACCTCCAAAGTGAACTGCAACCTTGAATGAAAAGAGTTAAAT
>NW_017303160.1:0-531 GCF_001594115.1 Trachymyrmex septentrionalis | reverse complement strand
GAGCGGTTAAGGTATGGAGGTACTCGAGTGACCACCTCTACCAGAAGTGATCGCGCATCTTTTAGATGTGTTACCACCTGAAAAGAGAGTGATTGGTCAGCTCTGGCTCGGGGACGGCCAACAGCGGGTCGCCGATGAGCAGGTGTCCAGGAGTCAATGCAGCAATGTCGTCGGAGAGAGCGTGCAACAGTCAGGAATTTAGAAAGACTTCTATGCCAAGAGCGTGCTTATCTCCTTGAAGGTGAGCTTCGTTTCGTTGATGACTCGTCGCAGATGATACTTGTAAATTTCACCGCCGCTTCCTAGAAGCCTTCGAAGTGCGGTACGGATGGTGGATTGAAGTGCCAGTGAATTCCCTCTGTAAAAGTGGCGTGAGCGATATGACGGCCGTCGGTCGACGTACCATCGTTGACGGCATCTCTCGCAGCTGTCTGTCCGCTCTTGTGAAGTTCGTACCGCAGTCCGAAAAAATCTGAACAAAGGCCTCGACGCGACATGAAACGGCAGAGTGCCGCTAAAAATGCCTCTATC
>NW_017303159.1:0-530 GCF_001594115.1 Trachymyrmex septentrionalis | reverse complement strand
AATATTAATTTCGGAATTTTAAACATACGTAAAAAATTTTAAATTATATTAAGTAAAAAAATTATTAACTGGACTGAGAATGTTCTGCATTCTGTTTATGTCCGTAGACCATTTAGCCGTACAAGGAACAATTTTACAATCCTATGTTTCCTAGAGTGCACCATGTAAAGGCAGTCTACATTGGTAGTCTACTCCTTTTTTATTTTTTTTTACTTTTAAAATTTGTTTATTGACTTTATTGTTTTTATTGTTTTTTAAATTTCTTTAGATTTATTCGAAATTTAGAAAAACAATAAAAATAATAAAATCAATAAAAAAATTAAAAAGAGAAAAAATAAAAAAGGAGTGCGATTTAGACTGCCTCCACGTGCTTTCTAGAAAACATAGAAGAATTGTAAAATTATTCCTTTTACGACTAAATAGTCTACAGATATAAAAAACAGAATGCGGGACCTTCGCAGCCCAGTGAATAATTTTTTTACTTAATATAATTTAAAATTTTTTTATAAATATTTAAAATTCCGGAATTA
>NW_017303158.1:0-530 GCF_001594115.1 Trachymyrmex septentrionalis | reverse complement strand
AAAAAAAAAAAACAAAAAAAAAGTAAAATGATGGTCTATAAATCACAAATAGTACACTGCAATTAACGATCGAATTCGTATTTCAGCATGCATATAATATGTATCTGTTTCATTACTCTTAGCTTGTAAATGTATCCATCTTAGACAGTCTCAAGATATGTGACTTTACATATTTCTTGTGAAAATATGCGCATTGCTAACATTCTGACGAAGTTGACGAAGTATATACGCGAGCATTGAAACAAGCTACGTTTAAACTACTGAACTTTAATAATGTTCTCTGGAATGTGCACTACTATTTTATGCTTATAAGTTTGTGCAAGGACCACTTACCTTTTTGTAATTAATTATATGAGCAATTAATTCTATAGCAGATTGAAATAGCAATAATATGAAAGAGTCACCTATATTTTTCTCATTTTCCAGTACGCATTCTGATAGTTAGTGAGTGCACGTTTTAGTATTATTAGAATTTAGTGATTTAAATAATAATATTCAGTAATTTAAATAACAATATCGATTACACGACG
>NW_017303157.1:0-530 GCF_001594115.1 Trachymyrmex septentrionalis | reverse complement strand
AGAAAAAAATGTTCTTCAAACCTACTATAATGCTCACACTGCTTTGAATACGCATAACTTAAAATTTGTTCACTTGCTCACATTATTGAGTACGGAAGATAGCTGTGCTGAGATTTTCCTAAATAATTTTAGAGTAGACAATTAGATGTAATCAGACACACTTATTCACAAATTCAGTTCATTAGATGATTTGACAATACAAATAAATACGCATTTATATTACGAAAAACCAATAAATATTCGCGGAAGAAGAGAAGAAATGGCAATATAAAAACAAAAAGAGGAAAAACGAATTGCAAAAGAATTATAACGAGCACACATTATTTTATTAATAAACATATTCCATATTGCACAATACTCGTTATCGAAGTGTTGTGTGCAATATAGAATATGTAAAATAATGAATAGATTCTTTCCTTTCCGATTATCAAATCAGATATATTCGATATAATGCCTATTCAATTCAAGATAAATATAAATAGGTTTTTTGCATCGATGAATATATTCATACAAAATATTTCTATTCGATA
>NW_017303156.1:0-528 GCF_001594115.1 Trachymyrmex septentrionalis | reverse complement strand
TATATATATATATATATATATATATATATATATATATATATAAAGAATAGTATAAACGAGTAATCTGCCATTTATTTCGTTTGACGCGCGTTACACGAAATTAGCACTTTGGTTGCATGATTCAAAGATACGTATAATGTTTTCGGGCGTGCAAAATGCGTCGCTACTTTAATTACAATAATCGAAGGATATATCTTCGAGAGACAAAACTACACTTGAGAGCGAGACGCATTTAAAAATAACCATAACTTTGCAATAACAATCAAATATGCAACTGATCATTCGAACGATGCGGCGCGAAGAATATTTTAAATCCGATTTTTTTTTTCAAATATTCCAGACCGCTAGAAGTGTCGAGTAATGGTACTATTTCGAAATATAAATAATAGGGAGCATACGACCACAATATTAGACGTTTTAAGCGAAAGTCATACTATTTCATTTGTGCGTTTTTATCGTATACAACAAATGTATGCAGGACCTCTATTCTTGAAAAGTATATCGTGTACAAAAAGCTAGGGAAATCCT
>NW_017303155.1:0-527 GCF_001594115.1 Trachymyrmex septentrionalis | reverse complement strand
ACAGTGTTGCCACATCTTTCCGTCGAATATGGCCAACCCTGTATATAGATTATCTCATTGTAAGCATTTATTCACTCTCTCTCATCCTTTCTTCTCCTAACCTTAGCGATATAGATTATATAGCTCAATATCGAGTGGGGACCGGCGGCGGACTGCGGCCGGAGGCGGACCGCGCATGGAGGTGGCGATAGGGACCGATGGCGGAACCACGCTCGCCGACCAATGATCTCGCGTGACGACATCACCGCGACGCAGATCCCGTAACGCAAGTTTCCACACACTCCATTTCCCACTAGGTAATTTTCCGCACCCGGGACATCCTACTCCTCCCCCGGTCCACAACATCGTCCCCACGACATCATCTCCGCAACATCATCCCCCGCAATGTCTCCCACTGTGGCGTTATCTCCCGCACATCTCCGTGACGTCATCCCCCTCCCCCTCCCTCGTGACGTCACTCCCTTGTCTAATGACATCACACTCTCATCTCCCGCGGACCTCTCCCCCGCGCCACGGGTACCCCATCG
>NW_017303154.1:0-527 GCF_001594115.1 Trachymyrmex septentrionalis | reverse complement strand
AGACAAATGTCCTCTACGATGAAAAATTAGATTTCATTGCTTGGAAATTTGAAATGGCATTCATGATAGCACGTAAAATCGCACATCAATACATTGGCAATCTCATAGCCCAACCTTCATGGTTTTATCTTTGGTTAAACGAGGGTATTGCTGCCTTTTTGGCAATGAAGACTGTCAATCAGGTTGTCCTTTATAAATAAATTTTTTACGTCATTAAATAATTAAATAAACTAACTAATAATATAATCTAAAACATAAAAATATATTGAAATAAAACGTATTCTTAAATTGAGGCAATTTATGGCTGATAAAAATTTGCGACAAATAATATGAATACATGGATAATTTTAATTATAAATTGGAACTTATTTTTGAAATTGTTAATAAATGTTTGAATTAATAGAAAATAATTTAAAAAAATAGTTTTCTAAGAAATAAAAGATTTTTATTTAATACACATAATACTAAAACATTTATATTCAATAAATGTGAATAATGTACATCATTATGCATTGCGGTTGAAGAAC
>NW_017303153.1:0-526 GCF_001594115.1 Trachymyrmex septentrionalis | reverse complement strand
TAGAAGACTTTACAGCGATAATGCCAGCAACTTCCATGGAGCAGATTCGGAACTCCAAGCCATGTTTGGTCGAGCCTCTCAATTTTATCACCAAGTCGCTTCTCATCTCGCCAACGACGGCACCGAGTGGTGTTTCATTCCACCAAGCGCCCCGCACTATGGAGGACTTTGGGAAGCTGGTGTTAAATCAGTCAAGCACCATCTGAGACGAGTAGTGGGAGAACACACCCTCACTTTCGAGGAACTGTCCACTGTCCTCGTCGAAATCGAAGCCTGTTTGAACTCCCGCCCATTAGGCGCTCTTAGTGCGAATGTGGATGATCTCCACGCGTTGACGCCCTCTCACTTCCTCAATGGAGGCGCTTCCGGATTACTGCCGGAGGAGGATAGCCCAGCGGTCCCTCAAAATCGTTTGGATAGGTTTCAGTTGCTTCACCGCATTAGAAACCAGTTTTGGAAGCGTTGGTCTTCAGAATACCTACTTCACTTGCAGGAGCGTGAAAAATGGCGACAACCGAGCGAGAAT
>NW_017303152.1:0-526 GCF_001594115.1 Trachymyrmex septentrionalis | reverse complement strand
GTTTTTAAACTGTCATATGCCATCATAATTATAAAACATTCAAATAAGATAAACTACTATATCGAACAAAAGTTGCTTGTTAATGCTATATCACGATTGCGGGTTGCAAATATAGCGGAAGTGCTTGTCAGTGTTCTATGTCCTGTTTTGCGACAGAAATGACATCACTCGTTAACCACATTACAAAGCGACGCTTCATCGTATTGTTAGTCCACGTCTCCAATAGTAAAATCGGATACGTACGAGTATGTCTCCTCATTATTACGCGTCGCGATTCATTTCGCCTGCGGAAACACAGTTGATCGAATCGATACAATTTATTTGCCACGCATTTGCCGCGCCAAGTGACAAATTATAACGTATCGCTACGATTATCCGGAAATTATAGTCGGCATACATTTCCACTCCGGATAGAAGAGTTGAAAAATCATCTCTGTCGAAATCATTATTTAACCTATTACTTAACCTATTATTATTTTATCTATCATTTACATTAAAATCCTACAAAGTCTCAATGTTAATAAAC
>NW_017303151.1:0-526 GCF_001594115.1 Trachymyrmex septentrionalis | reverse complement strand
ACTAAATTTCAGTAATAATTATAAAATATTTATATATATTGTGTGTTTTATCGCGTTATATCAACGCTTATAGCTGTGTTTTTCCATGTACATATTTCTTTATTATATTATTATTATTTATTTATGTCTTGAAAATTATTTGCATCTATATATTTTAAAAGTATACATTAATTATAAATATGAAATATCTGTTTTTTTATAAGAAAATTTTAATATCAACATTATAATAATTTAAAAAATTTCTGCTATGTAAATATTTCTAGGATCTCAAATCACATTATTTTATTTTGTTTGTTGTAAAATCAATTTGCCAATCAATCTGATGAATAAACTACAAAGCATTGTATTAAAATTGGCGCTCTATAAAAGTTAAAATTATCTATTTATATTCATATGTAACAACGTGTTTATATGCAAATATATAATAACTCAAATACATTACACTTAAACTAATTAAAATAATTTAATTGTAATATTTCTTATTTTTATAAGGAAGTATTTATATTTCACATAATAATTAGAAAAT
>NW_017303150.1:0-526 GCF_001594115.1 Trachymyrmex septentrionalis | reverse complement strand
ATATTACACCGTTTTATTTGTACAATATTGCGCGAATAATTTTTTTTCATATTTATACAAAAAAAAAAAGCGAATAAAAAGAGATCTACGATACGCAGTGGCTGTGTTATGATAAAATGTGCGGTTTTCGCAATTCGCATAATCGCGCATACTTTTATCGCTCGCTCGTTCGCTTTCGAACGACTTCCGTATAATGACGAGAACACGCAGCACACACCGAGCGCGGTATAGTCAGTGTTTTAAACGGCGGTCGTTGGATCGATTTTTCCTCTGCCACCTGTGTACTGTCACACAGTCGACACTACTATCGCACACTCATACATATAGAAAGGTAAAAGCTGTACGGAGTTAATGGCAAGGTGAAGCCGAGCTCGCAGTACACCGCGCAATTCGGTAGCAAAGGGCTCGCCGCGTCGTCGGGAACTTCGCTTCCGCCTGCTCATGCACAATTAAAAATAAATGTGAAATAAATGGACTGCATATCGACGATCTGTTATTTGCATGTGCGATTTCTAAAACAAAGGAA
>NW_017303149.1:0-526 GCF_001594115.1 Trachymyrmex septentrionalis | reverse complement strand
ATAACCAAGCACCCGGGTACCCACTGAAGTTATTATGCATGAACGTCGGGCTTATACACACTAAAGAGACTAATTATTAAAGTATTGAGGTAATTTGACTTTTAAATAAATAATAAACAATATCGTTAATAATTTATTTTATTTAAACAATTTTTATTATAAACAATAGCAAAGATAGTAAGTAAAAAAATATAATTCCGTTTATATTTATATTAGTAAGAATTTTTTTAAAATTATTTATTTGTTTACATTGTTAATTTTTTTATAATAATACAATGCCACACGAAAATAAAAGTAAATTTTACTATGTCGCACACCCTTCACATGTCGCGGTTGTGATACAATGTTCATCACAAATAGGGTTCTCACATACTGAACATATTTTTCTCGTTTTGCGACGTTTTTTGAATTCACTTTGAAGGCAAGTATAACATACACCAGTAATCTTTTTCCTTCCAGTTGAATCACGCTGTGTCTGGGGTCTTGATGATCCAGGTGTTGTTGGTTGCACATATGGATTGATAGC
>NW_017303148.1:0-525 GCF_001594115.1 Trachymyrmex septentrionalis | reverse complement strand
GAGGAGGACGCGAGGGAGGAGGGTGTGGTTTCGATGGCCGGCGAACGAGCGAAAATGTGCTGGCTGCGTTCGCGCTGTCGAACGCGGCGGGAGAGGCAAATGGGTTTCGTCGTGTCCCAGGGCGACGTGGCCGCGATTAATGACGAAGTGCGAAAGCACCAGTCAGACTGGGTATTAACGGAGGCGAAATGACAGAAAACGGAACGCGGAGAGATTGGGCGAGGGGGATAATGGCGGGGCGGAGAATGAGAGAATGTGAAGAGGAGTGAAGAAGAAAGACAAGAAGAGAGCTATACGCAGCGAGCGAATATAGATTCAATAAATAGATCGTCCGACGAGATAAATGTCCTAATAACTAGCTTAGGCTCGCGCACCCCCCGTTTGCAACGGGACGATCATTAGCCTACGATCGGAGTGTGTAAATTCGAGAGACGCTGCCTCGGTTCAATTCACTCTACTCGTGCTCGCTGCTCGCACGACGCACAAACACCTGTCACGAACGACCGATCGGTCGATCACACACGC
>NW_017303147.1:0-525 GCF_001594115.1 Trachymyrmex septentrionalis | reverse complement strand
TTGGAGGAGCTTCCACGGGACGCGCCTGGGGCTGCGGTCAGGGGGGCTCTCGTGGAAAGGTTAAGCTCGTGGATGGCGAGGGCTCATGGTGGCCCCAGGTCATTGTGGGTCACGGTTGTTTCGAGGCTTACCTACACGGTATCAGGAGGAGCGAGTTCCCAATTTGCCGACACTTCTCTGCCGGGCGGCGATGGACAATGGTATTCACACCCTTCTCCACTGTCCCTCGTGGGATGCGGAGAGGAGGAACATGTTCGCGGCTCTCGGTCTGGATCTGGATCTAGATCGAGAGTATGCTCGGGTGATTGAGGCCATCATGGGCTCCTCTCTGGCTTTCGCACGATTCTGTGAAGCCGTCATGAGAGCAAAGGAGGAGGCAGAGAGAGACCGCGAGAGGGATCGGAGGGCCCGGGTGGTACATCCGCCTGTGCCTCCATCTCTCTCGGGGGACTCTGACTACTCGTAGCGGCTGGTATGAATATTTTTTGTAAATATTGTATATATTAATAGAGTTTTAGTTTGTAA
>NW_017303146.1:0-525 GCF_001594115.1 Trachymyrmex septentrionalis | reverse complement strand
GAACGTCGCCATAGAATTCTCTGCAAATCTATATCGCGAGTGTCGATTAATATTTGCCGATACATTTTGGCAATGTCAGCAGAATAAACAAACCGGTGGGCTCGCCATTGAGTATGCACAAGTGATAAATCGGACTGCAATTTTGGTCCAGTCATCTGTAGTTCGTTGAGAGATCTACCGTTTGTAGACACCGCAGACGCGTTAAAAACTATCCGAGTTTTTGTTGTAGAGCTCGAGGCCTTCACAATTGAGTGGTGGGGTAGATATACACATGGAGAATTGCGTTCCCGAGCAGGCGCCAGTCGCATATGACCGAGCTCCTCATACTCCGCGAGAAATTGCATATACGATTCGCGTTCGTCAGGACGCGAAGAAAGTCGCTTTTCTAATGAAAGTAAGCACCGTTGTGCGCGAGCTCGTGTGTCCCCTATATCGATAGGTGACGGTGATTTCAGAGGCAACCTAACGACGTATTGACCACCGGGAGTGCGACTGTGAGTTTTCCGGAAGTGCTCCTCACAGCGT
>NW_017303145.1:0-524 GCF_001594115.1 Trachymyrmex septentrionalis | reverse complement strand
CCCCCCAATTATAAGGTAGAGAGGGGGCAATGGCGAAACACCGGTAAATACTGGGGCCTCCATCCCCTACGAGATAGAGCATAAGCGAAGCGCAGGGGGCCGGTAGAATGCTGAACGCGAGCCCCTGTTTCTCCGACAAACACCTAGGTAAGGATACTCGGAGAGTTTCTAGTGGATGCAAGTCCCACTCGACCGCTCTCAGGAAGGTGAGAGGGGTAGTGAGTAAGTATTTTTTTGTTAAAAAAAAAGTTGGGTTGGGTTGGGTTGGGTTGGATTGGGTTAGGTTGGGTTGGGTTTCTGGGGCGTTATGTCGCGCGCGTGTGACGCGTCGATGCCCCGCTATCACCCATTGGCGTGGAGGGCAGCCTACTGGTGATCCGGGGAGGTGGGCTACGTCGGGCCGCCGTGATTGCCAGAAGAGCATATACTCGCCGTAGGCGGCGGAGTACCGATGAGGAGAAGGAAGCGGCCGCCGGGGTGTTCCGAAACGCAAGGAACGCCCTCAGAGCGGCCATAAGAAAGGC
>NW_017303144.1:0-523 GCF_001594115.1 Trachymyrmex septentrionalis | reverse complement strand
TTTTCTAGAGAATTCGTTTTTCTAGATTTATATATGTAAATTATCAAATAAGATTTCTCATTCTGTAATTTTTATAAGAAAACTTATAAAATTTAAAGATATTTAAGATACTTTTTAAAAATTTAAGATATTAAATTTCTTAAAATTCTTAAAATAATACGAGATATAAGAATTATTTTTTTCATAACTGTCGCAATTTTTTCCAGTTCACTTAATTGTCATAAACAGTATGATAAATGTTTGCATAAATTATTAAGAGTCCGCCACAAATCGGACAGCTAAAATCTGTGATACATGATGCGTGTTTAGTTAAGAAAATGTTGCGTACTTTTTAATACCTAATAAATGCTGCATACTTTTTAACAATCCCTGGGGTCGTATTCTTGAAAAATATCGCATGCAAAAATATACAAAGTATATGTGTTACATTAGAGAGAAACCTGAGAGAAGCCATGCCGGCCTTTTTCCTGTTACCTTCGAAATCGCCCGTACACTACCGCCAGTACATCCATTTTCAGTTTGG
>NW_017303143.1:0-523 GCF_001594115.1 Trachymyrmex septentrionalis | reverse complement strand
TTGACCGCCTTGTGAATTAATATGTTGAATCCTTCAATTGCGTTTTCTAGTTCTGTGGGATTCTTAAGTGGAATATTGCAATTTAGATTTTTATCCAAATATAGCTTGTATTTTGTCCAATTGGTTTTCCCATTATATAGGTGTTGTATTTTTTGTGCCATAGTAATTTGTCGAGTAAACGTGATAATAACCGGTGAATGATCTGATGAAAGGTCCAGACATGACTTAGCAGTAAGACATTTTGGATCAATACTTTTTACGATTGCAAAATCAAGCAGATCGGGGGACTTCTTTAAATCTGAGGGCCAGTAGGTGGGCTCTCCGGTTGAAATTGGAGTTAAGTTTTCTGCCAGTAGTGTTGCATATAATTGACGGCCTCGTGGGGTAGGTGTCAAGGAACGAGACCCCCACCACGGGTGTTTGGCGTTGAAATCTCCGGCAGCGATAAAGCGGCGGCCCAGACTTTTAAAGAATTTTTGAAACAACTCAGTTTTTATTGAGTGTTTAGGTGGGCAATATACAG
>NW_017303142.1:0-522 GCF_001594115.1 Trachymyrmex septentrionalis | reverse complement strand
ATATAATTTCTCAAAATTATTATTATATGTCTATTTGTTATAAAGTACATATCACAATCACTTTTTTTTTTAATTTGAAGAATTTTGATCATTTAAGATATTGTTTTATTTAATATTGTTTAATCTCAAATTCTTGTTTACAGATTCAAATATAACATACAGAATTATATAAAAAGAGAAAATAATATAAGTAGTTTCACAAGATAATTATTTCTTCTTTCTTTTTCAATGCGTAATGAGAATATATAATATGTATAATAATAATATTGTAAAACTACGGCAGAGAAGCATCAATTAGTAGTAATTTTTACGCGTGCGTTACACGAATAAATTTCAATCGACTGTAATAATCCCAAAACGGGATTACCTTGAAACACAAGGTACATTAATCGACAACGTAAAAAGAATATCGTACAGGGGGAACTATAAAAGTATTCTCAGCATGCAATCTCACCTCAATCACGTTCCTACTTAATATTTTACCTTCGGAAGTTGCGCCATAGCTGGCAGCAACAGTCCACA
>NW_017303141.1:0-522 GCF_001594115.1 Trachymyrmex septentrionalis | reverse complement strand
ACATGAGTTTTGCTTTTATCATCTCTCGCTGTCAGTTAAGACCTTTCAATTTCTCGTTTTTGTTATCGTTATTCATGCTAGTTTGAATAATACGAACGAGAGGATATATATTTAATGTTCTATTTATTGTGTAAATTGTGTTACTCATGTTGGTTGCATCGCTCGTTTGCTTTTCTTGTAATTTACTGTAGGCTACCCTAATCTTACTTGTGCTTATGACGAGTGCGTGTCGTTATGGTGCTTCTCGTTGATTCATCGCTCTATGCGGACTCTTTACGGTTGATGCTTGAAATGCTTTAATATGCCTAAAATTGCAGATTTTCATTTTCTTTTATATCTGGAACCATTATGTTTTTACAATTTTGTATTTGGCAATATCTACATATAGAAGTGTATAATAATCCTGATTTTCTCACAAGTACAAGTCCTTTTTCGAAACCCATTTTACAATTACAGAATATCATATTTAATAAAGTTTGTGGTCTAGTGGCTTACATTTTTATTGGTTAAAGTGTTTTTTTT
>NW_017303140.1:0-521 GCF_001594115.1 Trachymyrmex septentrionalis | reverse complement strand
AAAAATTGCTTAATATCACGTTTATCCTTTTAAGATGGTTTTTTTACTTTATTTTATTTTTCGAAATAATGTTCAATAACGATGCACTAAAAATTTGTATTTTTTCAACAAACCTCAAAGCAATTAATTACTTAAAGCCTTTATATTCAAATGTAGATCTTTCATTTGCTATTTTTTTGTTCTTGTAATAAAAACGATTTATTTTCTTTGCTTTATTGAGGATTATTTGCACCTTTTTCGGTATAAGAAAAAAAAGTCTAGCTGTCATGAAGTATCTTAAAAATAAAAAAAAATTAAAATTGTTATAAAAATAATTACTTTTTTCAATAAAACTGTTTTTAATTTTTTTGTTCGATGTAGAACGTTTACGTCAAATTGTGCATGAGAGTGTATATTTTTGGCTAGCCAAGGCTACAATCTAATTATTATATGTAAAAAATATATGTGACATATATATTATTATATAAGAATTTTTAATATAAAATATGTACATATTTCAAAAAAAATTATGAGAAATAATA
>NW_017303139.1:0-521 GCF_001594115.1 Trachymyrmex septentrionalis | reverse complement strand
AAGAGCGGTCGGAATTAAAGAAGTGGAATAAACATGCAAATGCCGGCCGCTTTCCATCTTTATCACTTCCCGCTGAATGCAAGTGCCGCCGACTTAACTGTATGCGCGGTACAGGTCGCGAGAAAGGGATGGAAAAAGATATGGCAGAAGGGTGGAGATTTTCTTTTCTTTCACGTTGCGTTCATTGTCGCATTTTTAAAACGCTTGTGGTCACGAACGCTGAGTAAATTGGACGCCGTGGCTGGACTACTAAAAGAGTTTATTTACAAACTCTCTCTGAACTTAAATCCATATTTCTAGAAAGGAGAAAGCTATTCCTGGAGAGGGCTATTCCTACCTTCCTATATCTTACGTCTATTTCTTTCCTCATCGACACGCAGTGAGATTCCGCGTTTTCTTTCAAATGTAGATAGATGAAGTAATAAGTTGCTTTCAACCACACAACCATTTGCCGAATCGATCGATCCGGTGCGATTAGAAGCGTGCTCTTAGAGTGACTGAAAATAAATTTGTCACGCGCT
>NW_017303138.1:0-521 GCF_001594115.1 Trachymyrmex septentrionalis | reverse complement strand
ATATAATAATTTCATGTGTTTTGATGAAAAATCAAATTATTTATTAGTTTAATATTTCGATTATGATAGTTACGTTCTACAATAATATATTTACATCTCTAATATGTAATAATTTCCCTCTTTTCTCTTTCTTCTCGCTTTAAATACGTTAATTATACACAATGCTAAAGTGTAAAATAATTTGTACTTTATCAATATATGAAATAAATTAGGTTAAAATTGTAATGTGTACAAATGTGTTACAAATGTAGGTATTATATGTATTGTTTAATAATTTAAATTTTATGATATAGAAATATGATTTGCCTTAAAATACAAAAAATTGTGCATGTAATATTCACGTATATAAATAAAAAATTTTACATAAAAGTTTTTAAATTTTAATTTATTAATAAAAGTTAAATTTTTAAAAATGTTTTGGCTAACAAATACAAAATATAAATAATGGAAAGTATACAGCCACAACAATAGATGTGTTAACGCAAGTCATATATTTAAAATTCTCATATAAAAAAGTAGAC
>NW_017303137.1:0-521 GCF_001594115.1 Trachymyrmex septentrionalis | reverse complement strand
ACAGAGGTTTATTTTGAAGGGTTGGACAAATCATATTATTCGGACGGAAAAAGTTGGAGAATTGTTTGATCAAGTGTATCAAGCTAAAAAAAGACTATGTTGAGAAATAAAAATGAATCAATAAAAAAAATGTGTTTTGCTATGTTTTCTAAAAACTTATTGACTTGCCCTCGTATTTTTACTTAAATGTCTACTAGTAACGGAAATAAAAACATATTAATGTGAGATAACATACATTTTATTTAAGAAAGCTTACAATTCTTTCTGGCGTCGCAACCACCAATTATATACTTTAAATACATTTTGCAAAGTACAATTCTTTGCATGTTTTCCACATAGTATAGTACAATCATCCAGATTAGTTAAAGATCCCATGTCTTAGTAAACTGCATCCAAGGTTTTGATGTACATGCGTTCTCGCTCATCGTCGAAAAGCAAGTTCCACAGCCACATTCGTTTCTCGCGTCCCTTGACATGATAACATCATCTTCAAATACAGCCGCCGTGATCAGGCGTTTCGC
>NW_017303136.1:0-520 GCF_001594115.1 Trachymyrmex septentrionalis | reverse complement strand
TGTGATAATAAGGACGATATGAGAAAAGCAATATGGGCAACATTTTATCACTACAGTTCGACTAACGACAAGCCTCAACATGAATTTTGTCCTGAAGGTGCTGAATCGTGGTGCAAGTGGCAAAAAGCAAAGGCTGCAGGAACACTTCGTGATTTTACGCATGACTATTTGGCATTACCAACAGATGTATTGAATGCCATCAGACCTATATATAACGATCTAAGCACAGACAAGTTGTTGGAGTGCTGTGTTGGTGGTTATACACAAAATAACAATGAGAACTATAATCAGTTAATTTGGAAAATTGCTCCAAAAACTGAACACAGCGGGGCAAATATTGTCGAAATTGCTGCACTATTAGCCTCTTGTATGTTTAACAATGGAATGTCGTCACTGCTACAAGTAATGCATACCATGGGAATTTCAGTAGGACGGAATGCGCATGTTTACGCCGCAAGCGAAGATGACCGCCGCATAGCGCTAGCTGAAACTCGGGCTCAGGAGTCATCAAAAGAAGCCA
>NW_017303135.1:0-520 GCF_001594115.1 Trachymyrmex septentrionalis | reverse complement strand
CCGCATACTTTCTGTTTTCTTTCGTAATTGCTTCTTCTCCACAGAAGAAGCAGTTTTTCAAAAAATCAAACTCAGGCTGCGTTGACTTTAAATTTCCTTTTTTAGGTATGCTAATGTCGATGATTTATTGTCGATAGACGATTACTTTAAATAACAATCAATGCTTGATCACCTTGTCTTCTGACATGTAATATGGACAATTACAGAGCCAAGTTTCTGAATTTATTTCGATTTTCCGTTTCTTCTTTGAATACTGGTTTCTACCAAACACTTCAAACCATGTGTCACTGTAAACACATTTTGATAATTGTCCTTGCAGATGAAACATGTATTGCTGTCTACCATTTTTACCTACAACGTTGCAAGCAAAAATTATATAGAAAGTATTAAACGTGCGTGTAGAGATATGCATCCGACGCTTGATGGAAACTACTTCTTATTGACGTGTTACGTCCTGACGACTCCACGATTTTTCTCTTTCATGGAGAAAAATCAGTTTTCATCTCAAATGCGAATAATT
>NW_017303134.1:0-520 GCF_001594115.1 Trachymyrmex septentrionalis | reverse complement strand
GCGCTTCCTTTCGAGGTACATATTCCGGGCTACCAGTTTTGCGGCCCGAGCACTCGGCTTGCGAAGCGATTAGCCAGAGCTGAAACGGGCATAAATCCTGGACGCGGCGTGTCGAGAACACGATTGCGTATTCGCACAGCGAACGATCTCCCCAATAGACACGCGGCAGACAATATACTAGTTGAGAAGGCGCGGAAACGCATTACCGCGAGTAAACGGCTCTGAACGAGAAAGCAGCCGCTCCAATGATGAAAGCCAAGACCAAGATCGGCCTGGATATGAATCCGAAGAAGAAGACGACGAATAAAAAGGCGATGAAAAAGCAGATACTTCCAACGGTGAAACGAGGCGGTGTATTACTATTTCTGCCAATGTTGGGCGCTCCTTGATCGGCGGAGCGGCTAGCGTGGCAAGAGCGGTAAACCCCAACAAAGCAACGCGACGTCAACTTGAAAAGCTGAACGTCACTACCCCGCGATAGAACAGGGCCGCGGACTGTATCTCGCTCCGTACAAATACG
>NW_017303133.1:0-520 GCF_001594115.1 Trachymyrmex septentrionalis | reverse complement strand
AGATGCCTATAATTGGCGAAAAGAGGGGTAGTTCCAGAGGGGCCGGCTCAAGAGCTGTGTCACGTCCCCCTAGCAAGCGTGGGCCACGAGCTGTGGAAGCAGTAGAGGTGGACTCTGCGAGTGACGAGTACAGCGATTCGACGGTTTATGAGGATTCGGATGACGATTACGACGATTACGTCCGTGAAGAGTTCGGAAAGCGATATTTCGATGTTATTTTGCCCTCGGATCTCATGATTGAGGTGGACACATTTATGTGTGGCTTATCGACGAGGTCTCCTAAGCAGATAGTGTCGCGAAGTTTCAAGAGATTGAGAAGAGCGATTGATGCAGAGCGATTGATGCAGAGTGGTTCTTTGCGTGAAGAAATTCAACTCGCAAACGAGTTGGCCAAACAGTCTATCCGGTGTTTGGCGAAGAGATTGCGTAAAGCTGAGGATCGGGAAGCTTCGAATCTGAGCCGCTACGAGGGCAAAGTTAAGGCGCTCAGGAATCGAGCAGAGATCATTCAGAAAGAGAG
>NW_017303132.1:0-519 GCF_001594115.1 Trachymyrmex septentrionalis | reverse complement strand
GTGTGTGTGTGTGTGTGTGTGTGTGTGTGTGTGTGTGTGTGTGCAGCACACATCGCGTATTTAATCGCGTATGCATGTCACAAATAGAATGTCTGAAGAAGAGAGAGGACGAAGCTTTCAATCGGTTCTATAATCGAATTTCCGAGCTTCCGTTATCGATGTTATCGGGCAAGCAAGGTAGGCAATGTAGGAGATGTACAGTTTGCAAAGGCCCTCAGAGCAAAACTCACCTTCCTTGCCCTGACCGAATTAGGCTTCGGTCCCGGCTAAATGCTAGACTTTTTATTTTATTGCTTCTTTTTGCTTGAGCACGACAACCCTCGCCTCGACCAGCGTCCTTACCGGCGATCTGCGGATCTTGATTTGATTTCGTCGCAACGGAGGCTCGAGAAAGCCTCGCCTGAATCGAAAGTTGATGTTAATTAATTGGTCGCTAGAGGTATTTCGAGCGCGATGGAAATTCTGCGATGCATTTATAATTTTGAATGAAAATTGTTAAGCTAAAATGCATTATAAGAA
>NW_017303131.1:0-519 GCF_001594115.1 Trachymyrmex septentrionalis | reverse complement strand
CGATAAAATGGATACTTTCTGAGATATTTTTGAAAAACCGCATTTTTAGGTGTTACGACGGAAAGAATTCTGGCCATTTTATCACTACTCCGAAAAAAATATAACTTAATTCAAACTAAATTTTAATTCCAAATTAGAAATTGCTTCACATAGAAAGTCGAGAACCCATGTGGAATAGTATAATTCTAGGGCATCGTTTTGCTATCTAAATAGGGGAAAATGGAATGGGTTTGCTTTTCGTGGAAAGTCGAAACCTTGTTTTGTGTGAAACTTTGTTTTATAAAGCGTGTGCTTGGACGCAGTGGATTCTGATTCCTTCTCATGAAGGAGAGAAGGGTTCCATTAAAAAATTGGACAAATAGGTTGAATGTGGAACTTTATTTCATATGAGTTTACAGCTTTTCACACGAAGTGTTTTAATCTAAACTTATTTGTTTTTGTTATCTCGAGTTTTTTGGTGATCGAGTCCCCCTCTGTAGAGAGAGAAGGGAGGGGAGGGAGGAGGGAGAGAGAGAGAGA
>NW_017303130.1:0-519 GCF_001594115.1 Trachymyrmex septentrionalis | reverse complement strand
ACAAAATCCGTTAATCCTGTAAATATGAATTCTATTTATCAAAGCAAGAAAATCGTCCATTAGTATAACTTAATACATATTACTCTAATTGTATATCAATTAATGAAATGCTAACTGTGACAAATGTAATTCATTACCAATTCGTTATCGATTCTTTGCTATTCATGCGTGGAAATGATCCAATAAGTTTCAATTCACAATCAAATCAGTTTCTCGGTTTATCCTCTTGATTTAATAGTGTCAAGATAAAGCCATTTATCTTCACTTTTTTATGTTATATATCTATATAATAACTTGGATATTTCATTATTGAAAATGTATAAATGTGGATATGTATATATATATATATATATATAATATTGCTTTTAATGCAATAGTAAGAACCTTGTCTTGATACCTGATGAAATCAAAGATGATAACTAAAATTTAGCAATTAGAAAATTTGCAATGCTCAGATTGATGTGTCATCGTTTTTAGTATATGTAGAACTAAAAGCAATGTCTTTTCAAAGCGTTTATA
>NW_017303129.1:0-518 GCF_001594115.1 Trachymyrmex septentrionalis | reverse complement strand
ATGTGTTAACTCTTACTTTGCCCGTTACTTATTATTATTTGTTTTGTTTAGAAAGAGTCCTTTGATTTGTTATTTAAGTAGAAAAAAAATATAAACCACCGAAAAAGGCTTTTTTTTTCATTCATTCTCTGTTCATCGAGATTGAAGCGCAGAGTTTTGAAATGCTCGTAAAATGTAGCCCTTGTGATGACAAAAAAATTTAGCCTTAAACGAGTTTGAAATGTTCATTAGTTTTTGCAAAAAGCCATTGTTCAGTAAAAACTTGTCTGCGAAAAACTTAATTTCGTCATTATTGAGCAGTCGCACAGTAATTTGCACGAGTGATTTTTCTTCTTCAAGAGTTGCACTATTACGTACACTTAGTAACAAAACGATTTTTTGCAAGTAAATTATTTTAAAACAATTTTAAAAAGTGGTATCTTTTTCTCGTATAAAAAAAATGAAATAATATGCATCACATTATATAGCCGTGTGAAGCATTCGATAGCTGACATTTTTCTATGTATTAAAAAAAAAAA
>NW_017303128.1:0-518 GCF_001594115.1 Trachymyrmex septentrionalis | reverse complement strand
AATTAACTTATAATAAATATATAGAGTATATTTTATAAATTAGTGTAATTGAGGCAAACATGTTACAATATGCATTTATCTAATAATAGCAAACAGTTTTTTTTAATCAAATAAATTTTGAATTAATTTTAAAAAAATTAAGCAAATAATTTACGTTAATTTAAACAATAAATGTAAACTTTGTTTTCTGCATAATATATTTTGTTGACACAAATAAGAAGTTTTATACCGCCAATCATAACATGTCTACTAAATATATATTTTGGTTACGCTAACCTAACCAAATTTGTGAATTTTGTTTTCTCTATAATAAATTTGATTGACACAAGCAAAAAATGTCGGACTGCCAATCATAATGCTCACCAAATATTTTGATTGCAGTTAAAAAAATAATTTTTTCTATGCATTACGTAAAATAAAAATATATACATAGTGAAAGTAAAAAGTATTCGTACAATGAAATTTTTTATGAAAAAAGTCTTATTTATAGAAAATAAACATTAATTAGCAATTTTATA
>NW_017303127.1:0-518 GCF_001594115.1 Trachymyrmex septentrionalis | reverse complement strand
ATTATATTACAGTTATATTATTGAGTAAGAAATTACAACTAACATATATGTATGTTATATGTATAAATATATGTATAAATTGTTAAGTAATTAATTTATGTAATTGAATGAAAATTATATTATTTATAAGATTTATTTATTAGAAAAAAATGACATTTCAGACGTGACAGATAATTTACTAGCTGCTCAAGCATTCGTATTTTTCATTGCTGGCTTCGAAACTTCCTCGTCTACTATTAGCAATGCGCTTTATGAATTAGCACTAAATGAGAAAATACAAAGCAATTTACGTAAAGAAATTAATGAAATCTATGCAAAACATGGTGAAGATTTAACATACGATAATGTAAAAAAAATGGATTATTTAGATAAAGTTTTTAAAGGTACGTCATTTGAAGAAAAAATTAAATAAGGAAGTATATATGCTTACCTTTTTTTTCTTTTTGATAATATTGCAATATAATTTTATTGCTAATAAATTTTAATCTAATTGTTATTAATATTTTTTTAATGCACAT
>NW_017303126.1:0-518 GCF_001594115.1 Trachymyrmex septentrionalis | reverse complement strand
TTTGTGAGGATTCTTCTTCCAAAAGAGCGTTTTCTTCCCTTGAAATTCCGTCACGATATAGAAGCAACCGCGTTGGTAGGATGGATAGCACTATCGCCAATTTGTACTGTAAAAAAATTAAACAAATCTTATTAATCTGATAACATTGCTATATATTAAGTCAAAAACTTATACCACTAGTCGTAACATTACAGCATGGTAAGATAACTCATCTAGAGCTGTTTACATAATCGTGCGTGAGAGGATAATGTTTTTCTTTTTTTGTGAAATTTAATATTCGGGCGACATAGGCAGAACAGGGGAGAACGAAATATCCGATAAAAATATCTGTTTAAGTATCCCGAGCAACAAACAAATTTAAAGTAAAAAGTAAAAATATTATTAACTTTATTTTCAAAAAGTGCGTAATATTAGTACCTTTTTGTTTTCTTCTTCTTCCTCTATTGCCTCCTGAGTTACTTCTTCCTCGTCACGTTTTCTCATTTCCTTCTCCTCCCCATCATCGCCATTGTCATCAT
>NW_017303125.1:0-518 GCF_001594115.1 Trachymyrmex septentrionalis | reverse complement strand
TTTTATCGCTGTTTTTTTTAATATATTCTTTTTGCTTATCTTTTATCGCGTCCTTTTATCGATGTAGCACATTTCATCATATAACATGTAGGATGCAAATAGCATTGATTTCTTACTTGCACGTTAACGTAATTGTAATCGATCCGACCTGTTTAAAATAGTATCAGTAAGATGCATGAACATAAAAAAATTTTGAACAAATTATATATTTATAAATTATAATTTAATTATAATATATTTAAATAAATCACATCAAATTTAAAAAAAAGTTACACAATTATTATACATCTAAATTTTAATTTTTAAATCAATTTACAGTTTATTATAACATGTAGTGTTACGGATTAATAATATCCTGTACACACAAACAAGTTTGATTTAAATTTTAAGTGCTTAATAATATCCAATACACAACAAACAATTTTGATTTAATAATTATCGATTTGATTTCCTTGATAAAAGAAGAAGCATGACCAAAAAGATAATCAACATTAATGATAATTAAATCAAAATGACTT
>NW_017303124.1:0-517 GCF_001594115.1 Trachymyrmex septentrionalis | reverse complement strand
AAAAAAAAACTGTTTATCAATTGCGCATTACAGGAAAAAATTCCGTTAAGAAAAAGATATATGTATAGTATATTGTAAATCGTGAAAGGAAAGATTACATAAAACTCTCGCGGTCGCCATCTAATCCTCAATGCGTAAAAATTGCGTTACGAAACATTTTTTTTAATTCTTTGATATATTCTACCTAGATGTATTACGGTGATAAGCTTAAACCTTCGCACAAGCACTATAATGAAACTTTTCCGTTGCTGTCATATCCTTTGATTCTGTTTAAAAATCCATTTAAAATATTAGATAACGTTATATCTTGATAATACATGTCGACGTGATGAATGAATGATGAAACAGTGCAGTATAATTAAAAAAAAATAAAACCATTTTTTTCATGTTATATACTTTGTGTTATGATTATTGAGATTTTTTTCTGATTATTAAAAAGTAAGTTAAAAGATATAAAAAGTAAATCTTTTTACGAAGCGCTCTTACAGTTCCGAGTGTTAAGATGTTGAACTAACAT
>NW_017303123.1:0-517 GCF_001594115.1 Trachymyrmex septentrionalis | reverse complement strand
AAGTTTTTCTTCTTTTTTTTCCAAATAACACGTGGCTTATCGACAAAAAATTTTTTACGTTATCATTTATACCATTATATATGTATTTTAGTCTCAGTATGCTATACAAAAATCTACACAAGTGAATTTTTGTAAACACTATTTTTTATAATTAAAAAATCTAATTTATAAATAACAAGGTACACTTTCATAATCTTTTATATATATATTAAAACCTATTTGACATTAAATAAGCTCATTTATTGGTATCTAAATAAGAACTTGTGTTATGGATTGTCCGGAATGGATTCCAATCAGAAAAAAAAAAGTAGGAATCTAGGTAATAATTGAATTTCTGATCGAAATTCATTCCGAATAATTCCATACATATCAAGAACATACTAGAAAAGTTATTGAATCTTACAGAGTAAACAGTGTGACAAACAAAAAAATGCAATGAAGAGTTAATTTTTAACAAAGGTATGAAATGAGGCTCGAAAGAATTAATCAATAAAATATATATAAAAAGCCAATCAGA
>NW_017303122.1:0-517 GCF_001594115.1 Trachymyrmex septentrionalis | reverse complement strand
TGCTTTCCACATAAAAACTCACATAATTCTTGAAATTCTGAAAAAAAAGACTAAAATTAATTAAACCAAGATTCAAATTAATTTATTATATATAATTAACATTGGTCGCGTAGAGAAGACTCAACTGTTGCGAATCTGTTGTTATGGTGTATTCTTCTAGATCATCCAATAGCAACGAGCACTCACGGATCCACTTCGCAAGATTTGAGTTTGCTAAACGATCATTAATGTCCAATTTCTTCATCTCTAGATAACTTTATCTTGGGAGATAGGAGATATCTTTCAGATTATAATGGAGATATCTCTTGAATAAAGTTATCTGCAACTTATCTGGAAGTGAAGAAATTGGACATAATAAAAATAAACATAAAGCAATCAGAATTTAGTTACCTGTGAATAAATAGTGTTATCTCCTATGAAGGGATATTAATGTTATATAACCTCTCAATGTATGCTCAAGTTATCAGTCAACTGCACCACTTGTCATAAAATATTTTCATAATATGAGCACTTGCAG
>NW_017303121.1:0-516 GCF_001594115.1 Trachymyrmex septentrionalis | reverse complement strand
GGTAATCTATTTTTCTTTATATACTTGATAAATCAAAATTTACAGATATATTCGTTCATTAATTTATGATAAACGCAATATGTGAAATATAAGCTTTAAATTCTCAATACAAATATTTATAATACAACTGTTTTATGAATAATTCCCACAAAATCGAATTTATAAATGAGAATTTGTAAATGTAATATTCAATATATGACTTTATTTCAAAGCACAACAAAAGAAAATGCATAATTTTTATAAATTGGATTGAAAAGTATACAATAAATTTCAATATTGTAAATTCAATTATATTGGACTGTTTATTGCAGAGAAATGATGTTCAAGATGTTCCAACGAATACGTTACATATTCTTTGCGTACATATGACATTTTTGCACAAATTTTATTTAATCCATTAAGTATATATTAAGTATATATTAACAAGAACAATAAATCGTATAAATACGTAAAAAAATATTATTTGAATAATTTCCTCAATGAGAAGATTAGATGAATTTTCCTACATATCCTCCT
>NW_017303120.1:0-516 GCF_001594115.1 Trachymyrmex septentrionalis | reverse complement strand
CTGATAGTTCATTAATGGTTATTTAACATTTATTATTTTTAACGAAAGGACAATTAAACTATTAAGTTTTATGATATATTTAATATGAAACACATTTTTTATTAATGTATACATTAGTGTGGTACATTTAAATAAGGTTTCAAAACCTTATTGATTAACATATGTAATACAAGATTTTCATTTGGAATATATGCATAGGATATATATATATGATTTTTTTAGAAATAATAATAGTTAACAATTATTCTCACAGCAAAAAAATATTCAAGTAAACATCAAATATTTCCAATATTCTCAAAAATGCGTTTGTAATAATTAAATTGCTTGTGTATAATTAATTTTATTAGCTTTGTCGCAAGAATGCGTGATGATCAAAAATTGTATTAAAATTAATATATATGTGGAAACACTACTCACCATCTAAAAGCAAAATATGAAATACGTAAATGATTCATACTTAATTAAGGAATATATTTAATCACTCACCACAGTGAGCAACGTTGCATCTACCGTGAG
>NW_017303119.1:0-516 GCF_001594115.1 Trachymyrmex septentrionalis | reverse complement strand
TATTATTAGATGAAATATTAGCTGAAATTACGAAGACTCATTTGAAGAACAGGAGCGTGAAATTTTATTACAAAATTCAGCAAGTTTCTTTGTCAATTTTACAGAATTTTTATGAGATACAATTGTAGCTGTGATCAGCGTCAGAATCGTTATAATTTAAAAATTATTTGCGAGAATACGAAGGAAACATTAATAAATAAATACCTCTATTATATACATATATGTAAAAACAAAATATTACTAGGAGTCATGTAAAGTTATAATATTAACGCATGAGAGTTGAAATTTATTCAGAATGTTCACATAATGTTCAATGTACGCATAATTAAGGCATTCCGTGTTTGATTGTAAATTTATGCTATTTTTTTGCAGTTTGATAAATAACATTTCGGATGTTAAGCGTTTATTTAAATATTTTTCGATATCTAGGATTCGTCCAATTAAATTCGTGATCGTGACGCAATCTATGATCTGTAATTACTGATTAGGCAGTGATGTTTCTATTTATGTGATTCC
>NW_017303118.1:0-516 GCF_001594115.1 Trachymyrmex septentrionalis | reverse complement strand
TTTTTTTTTTTCGTGAGCCGAAGGAAACTAAAGATAAAGAAGAATAGAGCGGCAACGTTAGAGGCACGATCCGTTTGCTTCTCTTATGTCCATTTTCATCAATTAAATCTTAACATTAATCTTAATCTCGATTCAACTTAATTTTCATATCTTTTTAGTTCTAAGAATTGTGTCCATTTCTACCAATCTTTCGCATTATAATGTTTGCGTTATGTACATTAATTTTAATCTCAGTTCAACTTACACTCTTCACCTTTCTCTAATACTCGTTTCCACCAAAGTAGATTAACTTTAATCTCGGTTTAACTTACTTTTTATCTTTTCCTAGTTCTAAGAATTAAAAAAGTATAAAGAATAAATTAAACCGAGATTAAAGTTAATCTATATTGGAATAGAAATGGACACGAAGCTGGTTTCTACTAATGTAGATTAACTTCAATCTCGATTCAACTTATTTCTCATCCTTTTCCTAACTCTTCGAACTTTTTATAACTCTAGAAAAAGATGAAGAGTAAG
>NW_017303117.1:0-516 GCF_001594115.1 Trachymyrmex septentrionalis | reverse complement strand
AACGTTTGGCATTTCTTATAATTTGATATTTAGATTTCTTATAATTTGATTAATGCAGAAGAAGCTCTCACTTAATTACCGTACTCATAATGTCACGTTAAAATTATAAAAAAGTTGGAATAAGAAAAAAGTATTGTATGTAAACGAACTATTTGAATAACTTACAATTTATGTTAGACTTCAAGATATAATTTCATTTATAATTTTAAGTATTATTAACAGCGGTCGGGAAACGCATTATTATAGTGCTATTGTAATATTTTATTTGTTTATTAAGCCCATTCTACAATTACATAAGCGTAGTTAATGCTTATAATTGTAAGACTTGACCAAACACAGTATTCTTTTTATATTCGATTGTGATTGGTTAATTCTTACAATTACAACCACTTACAACTTACACAATTGTAGGGCTTGTAATGGACTTTAGGCGTAGAACAAAGAGAGAATGCGCTGATAGTGCGTTTTCCAAACACAATTTATGTTATGCAAAAAGTATTTAAATATAAAATCCAC
>NW_017303116.1:0-515 GCF_001594115.1 Trachymyrmex septentrionalis | reverse complement strand
AAAAAATCTAACAATTTTTCTAAACAATTATAATATTTATACAGAAATTTTGACAAATTATATTAAAGTTTTTTGATCGTTTCTTGGGATCAATAGATTTGTTCATTTTTTGAAATAAAATATTTTCTAGTTATTAACAGAAAACAAAAAGAAAATAGTATTAAAAGATTTTTAAAAATAAAGGTTTCTTTAAACTCCAAAATATTATTCTCAAATGCTCGAATCTTAAAATTTGAAGATTTTGATACTTTGATGATCCAAGCAAGCTTCCAAATTATCATAAAAATTGGAGAAATTAACGAAGCTGCACTTACAGCCATACGACCCTTATCCATCACCAAAACCTTGTCGCTGTCCATTATAGTGTTCAGTCGATGCGCTACTGTGAGCATCGTACACGTCGCGAATTTTTTCCTAATAGTCCGTTGAATCAACGCATCGGTATGTGGATCTACGTTCGCAGTCGCCTCATCCAACATCAATATACGATTGTTTCTCAGGATAGCTCTCGCTAA
>NW_017303115.1:0-515 GCF_001594115.1 Trachymyrmex septentrionalis | reverse complement strand
AAAGTTGAATTTCGGAAGATCGATATTTTCATCCCCATGAATGATGAACAGAAATAAAGATTATGAAAAAGATAACATGGAGAAAGAGGAAGGCTCTTAATCAAAATAGAAAGCTAAAAAGATCTCGTATATTGCAGATTAACAGCAAAACTTTCCTGTGCTTGTGTTCCTTCATTAACAGGCCTTCCTGGTTTCCTTCAAGGAAGAACTTACAAGAGGAGTAAGAAGGATAATGTGATACTAAAAAAACAAATAGCCAGAAAAAACCAAGAGGCTCGGAAGATACCAACGTTCGCTCACCAGGTAACACGAAACAGAGATCTAATTTCACATTCGTTGTTCGTTCGCTCGCCGTATATCCGTTTTTACACAGGAACGGATGTGCGTTAACGATAAATCGTTTCTGCATTAACATAATATATACATCGTACGGCGCGCAGTTACAATGTAAACGATATACATGTAAAATACACTGATTATTGCTAAAAGATTTCGATAATCTCTATGTTACTATG
>NW_017303114.1:0-514 GCF_001594115.1 Trachymyrmex septentrionalis | reverse complement strand
TTAAATATTTTATTTAATATATTACGAAAAATTTATTTAATAATAATGCTATATAGATTATATACACAATTAATAATGCTATATGATTACATATACAATTTGAAATTTATAAATTTTAGTACTTTGTAGAGAAATATTTCATGAGATTTTGCAAACTGGCTTAAGTAATCTTAAGTATGTTATATTTTGAGATAATATCTCTCTTTATCTTTCTCTAATAGAAAAAAGTTATTTAAATTAAGCATACGAAAATGATAGCATGCTGATTATCATTTTTATATATTCCGTTAAAAATAAAATTTTATCAGTTATCACACACATGTACATAAAAATCTCTCTGATTGTACGATGTCAAAAAAACTGTAAGTTATTCTGTTCTACGGCTTATCGTAAAATTCTACCACCATCTGTGTCTTTTTGATGTCGAAAACAAAACTTAAATTATTTCCATTTGAATTCAAAAATTTCCACAAATACTTGACTATCTTATTCTTATTTATGTAGTGTAATATAT
>NW_017303113.1:0-513 GCF_001594115.1 Trachymyrmex septentrionalis | reverse complement strand
TATTGAGTCTTACTAAACGTTCTGTAAGGCGTTTACGCAAACAGCTTAAAGACATCCAAAAAACGTTTTCCTTGACTCCATAATACAAGCATTTTTCCTCCATTCAGCAAACATTTTTCTACATATCCAATTTTCAAGCAGTGCACAACATCGCCATTAGAGGGACACAATGAAATTCAATTTCTTGCATTTAAAACCCTACATCGATTAGGATAAAAGATGCAATACGATGAGATTTCTCAATGAAAATTTTTGTACCTTTTTTTAATAAAATGTCTGCATTCAGCAGACTCAACATTTAAACTGAACACTCATATAAACGTCAAACAAACATTCATAAAACTTCTTATTTTCGTCAGAGAATATCTTCCAAACGTTGCAGCATTGTAATTTCCGTTTTATGACAATCTACTGATCGTTTCTAAATTCTCAACAAATTTCTGCACTCATGTAAACGTTAAACAAACATTTATGAAACTTTTAATTTTCGTCAGGACTCTGCTTGTAGGACAT
>NW_017303112.1:0-513 GCF_001594115.1 Trachymyrmex septentrionalis | reverse complement strand
TAACTGATATAGATCTATTTGCTTAATATATATAATATTTAATATTAATTCATTACTTGTTTTTTTCAAAAATATTTTGACTTCTTGATAGATAATATAATTCATAAGCATATATATGTGATACTATAATTATTATAATTTGCAAGTTGGCGCTAACTGAAACTCTGGAGCAAATTACCCAAGAATATCGACGGGAACATGATCAAGGAAAAAAATTGATTATAACAAAGGATATAACTCCAAGACAAATAAGAAACACTCAAGAAGATATAGGTATAATAAAAATTGAATTTGATTACTTATATCAAATCATATTAAGACCCCTACTCTTAATAACAGTAACAATTACATTATTATTGCAAAGGTTTTATACATGGTGAAAAAGTTGTGCAATGACATTATAATTGTCGGTAAGAGAGTCTCAAAATAGGAGTCTAAATTGTTCAAAAAAATTAATTTTATTTTTGTGATCTCTCTCAATATAAGATTTTCGAGAATAAATAATTTTTTTTT
>NW_017303111.1:0-513 GCF_001594115.1 Trachymyrmex septentrionalis | reverse complement strand
ATATAAAGTCGAGCGGATAACTGCCTACGTTGCAGGTTCAGATCGCGAGCATGTGCATGTGCATCAACATCTCCGCTTCCGTCGCCCTCGGCTGCCTCTTCACGCCCAAGGTCTACCTGGTACTGTTCCAGCCTTACAAGAACGTTCGCCCTGGTCATCCTAACGTATGTACAGGTTTTATTACTTATCTCATTTAACAATTATTCCGTTTTACGGAATAGACAAGATATTTTAAAATTCTCAGGAATTAGGTAATTTAAACTACTAATTTCATTAATAACAATCATCTCTTTTACGGATTTTCAAATAACTTTTATGTACTAAAATATACACTAAAAATCTGTTTTATATGGTTGAACTAGTGTACACTTTTGAAACTGAAAGTGAAACAGATATATATTTGATATTTGGCGAAAACAAAAAAAGAGAAAGATTCTAGTATAATTTAGTGCAGAGAGAGAGGAATAAAAAACACATTTTTAATTTGATAAAAGGATTTTAAAGAGTAACTAT
>NW_017303110.1:0-513 GCF_001594115.1 Trachymyrmex septentrionalis | reverse complement strand
CACGTAACGTATACTATAGCATATAGAGTAAAATCTTTCTCGGAGAAGAAGTTTTGGAACATAGCCTAAAATGGCAAATTTGATTAATAAATTTTTATTTTCTTACTATTGTAATATAATTCTTTACATAACCGTTTACTGCCGTGTTTGCCGTTTTTTCTTCAATCATTAACGCAAAATGAATATAAAACCGAACAGTGAGCAATGAATATTCTAATGGAAGAAAAACGCGAATGTTGCTAGTAGAGTTTACAAAACGTATTTCTTTCGAAACTTGAGAGCTATCCATTATTTTGTATGCTAAGAGCGAAAGGAGCGAAATAGCCGACCGATGAGACGAGAGGGACGGAAAAGGTAGCACAAAAGAGATTCTCTGAATTAGGGAAAACTCTGGGAGTCCGATTACCGTCCTCCAATTTACTCTATCCCCATTCTGCACCCGCGGGCATCCACGGACTTTATACATAGACGCAGCCGGACACGGCCGGATACGATCACGCACACACACACACA
>NW_017303109.1:0-512 GCF_001594115.1 Trachymyrmex septentrionalis | reverse complement strand
TTTATGATGTAAAATCGATTTTGATTTTTTATGAATATAAAAACAAAATAATAGTAAATTAAATTAAATTGATAGATAAAAAAACATTTTTAATACTTTCTACTTCTATAACAAACACATTTTTCCTAATTTTGGACTTATGCCACTTGTCAACTAAGGGGCTCAAATAATTATACTCATATTGAAATCATGCATATTACCGAGAGGATGAAAAATAGGACTTTAACTCGAAAAATGTCCCCCGAATTTTCAATGAAAGTTAATAACACCATCATGTTCAACAAGTCAAAATCTATAAGATTCACTATTTTGTACTTTTGTATTAGTCTTTTGTAGACCGTCAAAAACGTCTTTTTTTAGACTATGTTCTTTTACATGGCTTTTTTTTTGCAAAATAGTAGGAAAATTTTGTGTTTAGCTTCACTCAATTATATACACAAGCATTTTGACATCTATCGGGGAAGAAAGTTTATATGCAATATGCTCTGCTTTGCATCGTCACGTGAAAAAAA
>NW_017303108.1:0-512 GCF_001594115.1 Trachymyrmex septentrionalis | reverse complement strand
GACGCGATAATTGCAAAAATGTTTTTCAAAACGTTTCCCGGGGATTCTCCGTTATCGCGAAACGTGATACCCGGCCTTCGGTTACATATTACGATTTCTTCGGCTAGGTCGAGGGAGGTCAAAGGGAGGGGAGGGGGGGGATCCGTCCGTGCGTCGTTTCGATTCTTTGCGGGCAACCGCGAGCGAATCGGTTTGGCTGTTTCCCCAGATATACGTGACCTCTGCCACGCACATACCTCGTGACAATGTTTAGACGGACGGAGGTGCAGCAAATTGCGGACTGCCACGCCAACTGTAATTGGAGTGTGCGAGATGCGCCGGCGGTGATGCCTATCGTTTTCAAGTAAATTAATCCTGAAACGTAACACCCTACTCCGCGAGGTACCAATTAACGTAACGGCGCTTCCTTATCGGCGCGGTCCGATCTTTAATTTGTAAGAAAACGGCCGACGCGCTTGCTCGCTCGCGCGCACTCGCGAAGCCTGGATGCGCAGCCGCGCGCTCTTCATTTC
>NW_017303107.1:0-512 GCF_001594115.1 Trachymyrmex septentrionalis | reverse complement strand
TTATAGATATAATAATTAATATTGTACATATGATTAATACAACACTTGATATGTTTTAAATATTAATGACATAAAAATGTAATAATATGTATGTAATTTATGTGTGTCCCAAGAATTATTCTGATTTGAACAGTCGGAGCATAAATATGTCGTGATTACTCGAAATCGGTTATATGGTTGATGATGTAACTTACGATTGCGTATAATGTTCCAAAGAATTTATCCTTCGATCGGATCATCTCAACATTAATCTAGAACGCATGTTTGCAACGCCTCTTTAAAGATCATTCCATCATTGCATTCACGTAAGATTTTCCGACCGACTTTGCACTCGTAGTATTTTTTGCATTCGCACTCATGAGGCATATATTTACCTTCTGTGCACTGGAATGTAATTGGAATCGAAGTCGGACTCGAAATCGGACTTGGAGTTACTTGAAGGCAACTTGTACCTAGTTGACAAGTTTTCGTTGAAATATCAAAATGCTTGCCAGGCGGACACTCAAGTAGAG
>NW_017303106.1:0-511 GCF_001594115.1 Trachymyrmex septentrionalis | reverse complement strand
AGAGCGTAGGCTCTCGGAAGTATCTTATCATTACTTAATAAACTTCTATATGTGGAATTAGGTATATACTTTTTTTCTTTCCAAGTAACTAATAAAGCGTGTAAGTCCGTTATCATCCTCCTCGTCGGATCCCTTTCAATCATCTCATAAGTATAATATTTACATCCTGAAGTATCTCATTTACCCTGGAAATGTACATCTGTTCGATGCTATTGTCACATTCCCTTTATCCGCACAAATAAAAATAATCCTATCATTCATATCCCTTAAAAAAAACCCTAGTGTGTTTCGCTAGCTGTGACAAACTCCTATTCACCTCCGTACAATGCAGGGAACAAGAAGCTAAGCTATTTAATACAGAAAATGAGTGATTCGAGATCGAGATCCGCTCATTAATAGGCAATTTGTAAATATTACTTTCAATTCACTTAATAAGATCGACTGTTAAATCTATTGTTCAAAGATAAGGCAAAGTTATTTCCCAATTGTAAAAAGTTCTGTATATTAGGAG
>NW_017303105.1:0-511 GCF_001594115.1 Trachymyrmex septentrionalis | reverse complement strand
AAATAAATTAAAATAATTATTTAACGTATTATAAAATATAAAATTAAGATAGAAAAATAATCAATGTTATCAAAGTAAATATAACGCAGACAAATATACTTAAATAAAACTATACAAATTAATTAAACAAACTAAAAAATTTATTAAGTCAAATAAAAATTTTATTAAGGTTTTTGGTACATTTCGTCAATTATGTACTAAACTGTGTTTAGTATAAAAAATTAGTAACATTAATACATTCTAGTTTTTATCCGATAACTATTAGATTTACATAATATTTAAATATGCTTGAACTATAGATTCTTGATTATTTCTAAATATTCAAATACCAAATTTTTAAAAATGATAATTTAGTTCGTACAAAAGATGTACATAATCGAAAATAATGTTTCTACTGCACTTTTTGTTGCATTTTAATAACTTTTTATGTTGATATAGAATATTGGGTTCAAATTCCGATTGTTCAGATAACGAGAGCAATCCAGATAATGACATGATTGCAAATGAGGAT
>NW_017303104.1:0-511 GCF_001594115.1 Trachymyrmex septentrionalis | reverse complement strand
ATAAGTAATCAAAATTCAAATCTTTAATAGTTTTCTTGAGTTAAATAGTTTTACTCTATCATTTTAGTTAAATTAACAAGATATTGTATATAGGTAATAGCAATGGCGACTTATATGTAGTATTAGAAATGATTAAAGATAACACTCAAACTGGGTAACGTAATATTATAAATTTAACATGCAAAATAAATTTCATAATGAAGAGATATTCAGAATTAAATTTATCCTAATCTGTTACAACGTATCCATTTTAAGGCAACGGATGTATGGAACACTATACATACATCCGAACATTTTTATTAAATTATGTTGATATGCATGTATGCATCTAGAATTTTTATTAATGAAATTACCACACATTCGTTACCTCAATAAAAACATTAATTCATTACTCACCAACCCGATGCGCAACAGCGGAGTAACATCTGCAACGTCGCTACGATGATTCTGTAACAAATAAATTGAAATCCAAATTAAAACAGAGCAGAAAAAATCAATTAATATTATAAAA
>NW_017303103.1:0-511 GCF_001594115.1 Trachymyrmex septentrionalis | reverse complement strand
CGCGGCCGCGAATGCGTACTTATAGGATACTCCGAGACTGCGAAAGCGTATCGCGTATGGTTTCCGGCCGAGCGGAAGGTTGAGGCAACTAGAGACATCGTCTTTCTAGAGAATAGCCCTGCCAATATGAAATATAGTGATTTCATCGATGACGAAGCATTGCATCGACAGAACGCAAAGGGTTCTGCAAGCGATCATACTTGGGTGGAATTTAGCACTCCCCCTACTGCTGGCGAAAATGAGACGCGTGAGAATGAACTTGGCGATGATGACGATGCGATGACCTTGGGAGAAGAATCCGACCAGCCCGTGACTGATGTATCGGAGTACAGAGGACCCGGACGTCCTCGAATCCTACGCACGGGACTGCCAGGAAGACCTAGGAAGGTTCCAGCTCAAGCAAGGCAACGAAGCGATGAGGAAGTACACGGAAGCATCGCTCGGGAACTCGAAGGCCTGGAATCTGCGTGCTTAACAGAAATATCTACAGTTGAAGCGATAGAAGGACCCG
>NW_017303102.1:0-510 GCF_001594115.1 Trachymyrmex septentrionalis | reverse complement strand
TTTTTCTATGTTCTTTCCAATATTTAATTTTATTTGTAACAATTTATCTAGAACGTTTTAATTTTATACAACTACTGTTATTATTGTAAGGCTGAAGATGACTAAGTAAAGTTGAAACGTTTTATTTATTAATTATTGTAAAAAACTCTCACATTTTTTATGATATAGATTAATGTCTTAATAAACTTTATCATCTTATTTTTGAGCATGTGTTTGACCTATTTTTCTATTCATTTGTATTTATACTCGAGCAAAAAAATCGTATTAAATTTATATATATTCATGCATGAAAAATTTTTTACCGGACGCTTTGAATTATTTCTTTCGATGGTTATTTTTTATATTAAAATAATATATCTTGGAAGTGTTAAAATGAAAATGAATAAAATATTTTTTAAATATATACGGGAAATTAAAAAGTATATAGATTATATAAAATAATATATATTTATATTATTAATAGGGGGGATCCCGTTTGTCTACAAATCGATTGCCTACAGTATCGTTTGC
>NW_017303101.1:0-510 GCF_001594115.1 Trachymyrmex septentrionalis | reverse complement strand
TTTTACGCCTAATGAGCGATACAGAACAAATGACGCAATAGCGCTGCTTTCCGAACATAACTTTAGTTAAATACAAACTATATGCTAGTAAAAAATTATTTCTTTGTTATTTTATAAAATTAAAAAATGAAATATTAAACTTTTATCTGATGATTTATATTATAATTGTTTTGTTATTTACAGTCGTCTGTTTTAAGAAAAATTAGGACATTATGATTTAATAAAAATGTTTTTCAAAATTAACATTTTATTTAACTTTTGTTAATTCAATAACTTTTAACGTAACTTTAACTGAATTAGAGCCGGCTGTTCCATCTTTTAAGTAAACTATCTGGTAATTTATTTATTGGATAAACAAAGGATTGAAAGAGTTAAATATAAAAGAGTAAGAGAGTAAGAGAGAGTGAGTTGAAGTTTACCGAAAGGTAGAACAACCCAGCCTTAGTTTTTTAATCATGCAACTTTTAACATAACTAAATTAAAAAATATAAAGAATTCGGGACTCTTAAG
>NW_017303100.1:0-510 GCF_001594115.1 Trachymyrmex septentrionalis | reverse complement strand
TTGCAAAATGATAGAGAACTTTTCTTCTCAGTTTAGTCCATTCTATCCCTATGCGAAATATTTATCATTATTTTCCAACACCCTGTACATAGGTATGAAGAAATATAGAAATCAATATTTCTTATCACAAATAAAACTTTCTTTTCCTTCAGAATATAGCTTCGCTGCATGATCTGTGAAATAATTAAATATTTGCTAACAAATATGCTTATACATATAATACATTACAAAATTATGACAACATTGAGAGATAAGGAAAAATAACAAGAAAATATGTTTAAGATTTTGTTTTCTTATTTGTAATCTCAAAATTGTTATAAATTATTGACATAAAATTAATATTCATTTGATAATAAAAACAGTTTTTGCATGATACTATTGTTGTACGAATATAGTGCTAATTGTCCAAAGTATGATATTTGAATTGTATTTACGTAAAATTATTAATAAACGCACAATCGTCAATATTCCAACGTGTCGCATTCGTGATAACAGGCAAGCCATTACTTA
>NW_017303099.1:0-510 GCF_001594115.1 Trachymyrmex septentrionalis | reverse complement strand
TCATACATGTTATATATATTAAACATATTATACGATACAAATGTGTTTTGTTTACATCGATTCTCGTGGTAGCGTGTAGATGGAACTTGGTACGATATATCGCTTATCATCGTGCAGACTTAAAGTGATTTTTGTTTCTGTGGTACACCTCGTGCAATTTAGATTTTATGCACGACTGCCTACGCCTTGTTTCGATTGCGTCATTCAAGCACTGCTTGTAATTCTCGAACTTTATAAACCTCGCTACAAAGTTTCTCTTGATGCCCTTCGCCTTCTTCGTATCCTTTTTTCTTTCTACACGCAAGACGTACATTTTTACTCTAAGTCCTATGAATTCGGTCATAATGGCACCGTTCTCATCTTTTATAAAACCAGGATCTTTTTTATTTGCGAGCGGAATACCTTACATGTTGTCAACCATGTAATCGCTCATGTCAAATCTACTTATATCGCGTTTCATGATGTTGTACACATCATCACATTCTATGTGATATATGAGGCTATCTGTGT
>NW_017303098.1:0-509 GCF_001594115.1 Trachymyrmex septentrionalis | reverse complement strand
CAATACTCGTCGCTTTAAATGACGCAATCCTGGAACACTCACCAATGTGTCCATATCTCAATTTCATTGAATATTCTTGAACGATGATTGCGAAGTCTAGAAAGACCTCTTGTAACTTTGGAAGCACTAGAAGTTGCACTTCGACGGCTTTGGAATGATATCCTCCAAGAATTGATACGTTGATGCATTAATATGCAAGAGCGATACCAAGAATTAATACGGCAAAGAGAAGGTTTTTGAACTCATGAACAAGCATGCATCACCCCCCTTCCACACGCACACACACACGTGCGCGCGCAGATGAAATACATTCTCAATACACAGATGTCAAGCTTAGAAGCGGTCAGTAAGCGTTCATCTTCCGTTGCTTTAGCCAATACTGTTCCTAAGTTTAAAAATTTCAAGAGCACCACAGCTCATGTAGCGACGATCAAGGAAAAATGTCCTGCACATGACGCACCACATTTCATTTTTCAGTGTAACAAGTTTTTAAGTTTGTCCACAGATCA
>NW_017303097.1:0-508 GCF_001594115.1 Trachymyrmex septentrionalis | reverse complement strand
TTTTTTTTTCTTTCTCCGCGTCTCTACTTTTTCTTTTTTCGTGGGCGAAGAGTATGGAGATGCGTGCGATGTTCCTCGATTCCACCGCGCGTTCAATGTCCATCGCGTCCACTGTATTGGGTGTATGCGTGCACGTGCATCTACGAGCGTAACGTTGATCGCTAGACGATCGGATATGTTAGTGACCGGTGCGGAGGATATCTCGCGATTCACTGGTTGGTGGTGGATTCCTTTTATTAGAGATCGCATACCTGCGATCGAAGCATACAGCTCATTACGTTTCCGACAAATTCCGATTCTATGGAAATATTGCCAAAGCTCCCTACGTCTTAAAGACGTCCTAAAGACGACCAGAACATTCCTCTAACGAAGTCTACTGATTACAACGCATTTCTTAAGTCACTAGCTATGGGCCAAATAATTCTGTTAGTAAGGGCTTTAAAGCCCAGAAGGCCTTCTTTCTGAGAATTCAAGGAGAACCGTATCTCTTATGTCAATATTTAATATA
>NW_017303096.1:0-508 GCF_001594115.1 Trachymyrmex septentrionalis | reverse complement strand
AAACATACATTGTTAAAAATAAGATGTTAATTTTAACTTAAAGACCTATAATGGACTTTCTACATGCAAAAATATTAATTTGATATTTTTGTACAAAAAAACGTACACTGTTAAAAATAAAATGTTAATTTTAACATTTTTGTACGTCTTAAAAAGTTCACTATACGCCTTTAAATTAAAATTAACATTTATTTTTATCAGTATGATAATAAGAATAATGCATTCCTATGTAGTTGTTACTATCGATCTAAAAAGAGTGAAGTATTATAGTTTGAATTATCTCTCCCTTTTCTTCTTTCTCTTTTTCCCTTTCTCTTTTAACCTAAGAGTGATCAGTGTACCGATCATTTTGCCGTACTCTTCCGTTTTCTATTTAATATATCTTTCAATTTATCGGCACTATTATATTTTTTATCTTTGCGTAAATGTTTGTTAATATTTTTTGTGTAGTATGCAAAAATAGATGACGTAACACGCTTATATCTACATAAAATTTGATATGTCATTA
>NW_017303095.1:0-508 GCF_001594115.1 Trachymyrmex septentrionalis | reverse complement strand
AGAGAGAGAGAGAGAGAGAGAGAGAGAGAGAAGGGAGGGAGGTAGTGGAAATGAGATAGAAGTTGGTAGCGAAGGAGAGGTCGCTGGAGAGAAAGGGAGAGAAAGATAGAACGAGAACGGGGTTAGGTGTGGAAGGGAATGGAGAAAGGGAGGCCAGGAAAAGGGACGAAGAGCTGGCAACAGAAGGGGTGGATGAGGAGAAGGAGGTAACGGTGGTGGAAGAGAGGGGCAGATTTGACCCTGCTTGTGCACCTGGATAGGAGGCTGTAATCAATACCACAGAAAGCGCGCGCTGCGCCAGGCTCACCCCTTATCCGTCCGCCTACCGCGATACCTGAATAAACGGTAATACACGCGTAAAAGTCCCCCATCTGCTTGCGAATCTTTTTTTCGATGGATGGCAAATATGTATTGTCCGATGTACAATGAGCCCGTTTTTTACTTGATCCGTGTGATAAAATCACCTGATATCACCAACGTACGTAACATGAATATCTTTTCTTTTTTT
>NW_017303094.1:0-507 GCF_001594115.1 Trachymyrmex septentrionalis | reverse complement strand
AAAAAACATTTCGTATCTTGAACATAATAAAATTGGTCCTAATCATTGTTTACCAAAAATGTAACTATATTTAAAAAATAATTAAAAAATAGCGGGCGATTGAGAGTTAATAACGCGGTCGTTAATAATAATAACTCGAGAGGCGGTCCTCCATTGAAGATCCACCAGCGACGTAGTCCACATCCAGATGTAGTCCATTGTGTCTTCTTGGAAGGAACAGCTTCAAATTATTCGAGGTTCGTCCTTCTCTAAAAAAGTAGAGGAGATCCTTCACCGGAAGCTGTCCTATCTGATCGGGCTGAAGTATCTCCGAGCCCAAAAGCTATCACCTTAGTCCAACGCGGTAATTAGTATGTTATAATTATATTCTTTCACTAAAAGATATATGTTTATAACAATTTACAAGGGAACCATACTAAATATTATTATAAATTCTGATTTTAATGAAACTTTGTTATACATTACATAAAAAGATGAATTTAGAAAATATTAGTTGCGGCGGAAAAA
>NW_017303093.1:0-506 GCF_001594115.1 Trachymyrmex septentrionalis | reverse complement strand
ATATATATATATTTATTCATACATGAATAATTTTTTACCGAATATGATTTTTGGAGTCGACAAATAAAATTGAGAAAAAAAATGTACTACAATTGAATAATAATTGACTCCTTTAAAAAGCAGATATATCTTTCGATAGATTCTTTGACATTAAACATAAAAGTAGATATATTATTTAAAAAGCCAGTATATCTTTCGTGAGATTCTTGGATGTTAAACATAAATAAAAGTAGAGAAGCAGTATATTTTTCATGAGATTCTTTGATATACAAACATAAAACCAAATAGATTTATTTTTACAAATAATTAGGAAAAGAATTTTATATTCGGTCAAAGTGGATTTTGGTGCTTAATAATATTCATATATAAATTTTTCAAAATATATGTTTAATAGCGCGGTGAGGTTTAAACTTCAATTTTTATTCTTAGAATTTATAACAATAGACTTATTCTTTTCAATTAAACAGTTCGTTTGTTTTAAATTTTTCTCTCTTAAAAAAAAAAAA
>NW_017303092.1:0-506 GCF_001594115.1 Trachymyrmex septentrionalis | reverse complement strand
TTTTTGGTTCGTTTCAAGTATTGACTGTAAAAGTAGATACTTTTCGATATCGTAGTCGCACACTCGCTGCGTAACAATACATTATGTATGTGTCTCGTGTAATTCTGTTAGAAGCAGCGCGTGTACTACATTAATGGAATTTAGGCGCGAAAGTATCGAGGGCGGAAAAAGAAGCGAACGGTGAGAAAAACCAACAGAGATAATGAACGATTTCGATTCGATGGAAATTGCATAATTAACGAGCAGCAATTTAATATCCTGTTATTATCCTTATTATTATTGTTGTTATTGTCGTTGCAAGCTCATTTGCGAGACCCTCGATATTTGCGTTGCGTAAATATTACGTCACAACACGCGCCGTAATTACCAATTACCGTGCAAAACAGATTCAATTACTCGAGTACTTTAACATAATAAAATATTACCATGTATCGCAAATGTATACGAAATTGGTCATTTAAGCGAATCGAAAAATAAAATTGTATTTTCGAGTTTTGTGGCGTTAC
>NW_017303091.1:0-506 GCF_001594115.1 Trachymyrmex septentrionalis | reverse complement strand
ATGAAAAAAATATCTTAACTTTTTTTTTTTTTTTTTTATAAAAGCAACAATATCCAATGAATACGAAATATCAAAAAGCAATAAGTAACGACAACATTGGAAAAATTTTTATTAAAATAGAATCTACAGCAAAAGTTCTGGTATTAAATTTAATATCGAGTACAAGGTTTGTTCTGGCGAGTACCTTAGAGATATTAATTTTATATTAATTTAAAAATGGGGGCCCCCCTCTGCGTATCCAGGAAATTCCTTCTCCAGACGCAGGCGCATCTGTCTTCTCCATGATTTCCTCCGACTTTTGCCTGAAACCTTTTCTCTCAGCTTGTGTACGTTCGACTCGCGTGTCTTCCTAATCGAAATTGATGCAACGGCGTCTCTGAAAGATGATGGATGGCTTACCGGCGAACACACAGCGGGATTCGGAGGAGCTGGACGTCCTTGCAAATTATTTTTCTGGCTTTGAAGGAAGTTTCAGTTCGAGTTAAACGGATTTTTATGTACAGAGA
>NW_017303090.1:0-505 GCF_001594115.1 Trachymyrmex septentrionalis | reverse complement strand
CAATAGTTAAAATTTAGTGTTGACTTACTGGATGTAAGTCTACGTAGGCCTCGTGATCTTCCTGCCGAGGATTTAAACCATCTATTTGTTCCAGCAAAGACTTGTCGGCACCATAAAAATGCGGAAATGATATGAGCATGGGCGTGCCATCATTGCACGCGGACATGTTAAAGAGTCCTGAGGGTGGACAGACTCTCTTATCATATACTTTCGGGCAGAAGCATTCGTTTTGCTTATTTGAGAAGTTGTACGCATCTGGGGTGAATTTATATCTGAGACAAGAAAGAAAATCACACATGTCAAGAGACGTGCCTTCAATCAATTTATATTTTTCAATAACATTACAGTAGTAATGTATTTTCTCATTTTCGAATTATTTTTTATAAACAAAAACCTTTAATAAAATGATAATCATAATAATTATTATTATATTTATTATTATAATTATAGTAATAATTATTATTATTATTATTATGCGAGGAGCAGTATCAGACTGCTTCTCGTT
>NW_017303089.1:0-505 GCF_001594115.1 Trachymyrmex septentrionalis | reverse complement strand
TTTTATAAGATATATATTTATATTTATAAATTATCTTTTTAGGGATACTGTTATAACATCCATTCTTACATTATCCATACTTATAAACCTGCGGCTACGCTTCGTCGTCCTCTTTCGTTTTATTAATTTCCATAGACGTGCGGAAAATTAGGAGGCATTTAGTGAATCTACTGTACTATACAATTCAAGACAAAGGAAATTACTTTCTGCACACGATCCTAATACAGATTATGAAACTAAAATTAAGCACTCTTTAGACGATCTAAAATTCGATCCAAATTCAAGACAAATTCTACTTTTAATTTTATATGTCGCATACTCAAAATATAGACGTATATATGATATCTTTTATTTATGTTTAAATTTGATTTCTTCAAAATGTTTTCTATGCTACTTTTATATCTTTTGACAAGTTAACCATGTGTTAGAAACGTTGATGATTATTTTAATAATAATTATATTTTAATCAATGCATGTGTATTCTGGTAATTTTAAATAATAATAG
>NW_017303088.1:0-504 GCF_001594115.1 Trachymyrmex septentrionalis | reverse complement strand
TAATTTCGTTTGTATATGCCAAACAACACATGATACTACCGTGAGATTGAAACACTTGCATTTTAATAGCGTTTCTCGGAATATACGATGTATGACTAACTAAGTAATTGATGGAATAAAATGATACCGAAATTTTACTGATGTTCTCTTTATTATAATAAAAAAGAAAAAAATTCTTAAGAAACTTACTTGCGCGATAACTGTAGAAGAGTTGCGCAAACTTATTTAACACCTTTGATATCTCTATTTTATACGCTTCACATTTGTGCACTTATAAAATACATTTTATTTTTAGGAAAGTGCTTGTTTCTTCAGTATCACTGACCATTTCAAATTGCTGATGATAATCTGATTCAATCGAAGATAATATAATTCTTCTTTCTTAGCGTAGAAACAGTTTTATTTTTGAATACATTTTCTGTAATACGTTTTCTGCATAATTCTATATGTAAGGTATGGCTTAAAAAACTGAAACTTAAAAAATTTATAGATATTATTAATATT
>NW_017303087.1:0-504 GCF_001594115.1 Trachymyrmex septentrionalis | reverse complement strand
GAGAGAACGATAAAAAAGACGAGATCTCAAAAGGTACGCGGAGCACCGCCTCTGATGAATGCCGCAACCAGTTGGCCACCATGTTTTCCCTCCGCCGCGCCGGTGTGTGTACGCCCTACTCTCCGAAACATCCCCTGTGCCGCGTCCCTCCGTGTGCCGACTTTCCAACCCCTCGCAAAACCGCGATTGAACCCTTGTACATCCAGCTCGTATACTGCGTACTGCGGCGTTCAGAGGTGATTTTACGTGCGCTTTGTGAGCGGCGGAATGGGTAACTTTTACAGTTATCGAGCAACGCTACAGAAATGTACATACACTGACAAATTGGATTGCCATCAATGATTTTAAAGCGAGGACGAAAGATCAGCAGCGTGCACCGCGAAAAGCTGCATATTGTACGTGTGTACTGTCCTTATATTTACGTGATTGGTAAAAATTAAAATTTTTCAATAAAGAACTGTGAGAAGAAATTCACTGAAAAAAATAGAAATTGACTGAAAAAAA
>NW_017303086.1:0-504 GCF_001594115.1 Trachymyrmex septentrionalis | reverse complement strand
TATCTCAGACTGAATGGAATCTAATCACTAACTCTATAGACTCCACGTCAAATTCGATTTTATTAGGCGATTTCAATGCCCATAACAAAAAATGGAACTGTTCAAATACAGATACTAACGGTACCAGATTAGATCATAGCATAGAGCTAAAAAATCTATTTTTACATAACACTAATTCAGCCACACATATCAATCTATATAACGGTTCTAAATCTAATATAGATCTTATTCTCTCATCTACCTTGATATCAGACAAAATTAACACAGAAGTCGCTGATGAAACCTATGGGTCGGATCATTTCCCTATAACGATAGAAGTTGATGCAAACAGGTCTCTTTACCATAAACAAACATTTAAATTAAAATCGGTTACGACTGACTGGAATCATTTTCTCTGTCTACTTGAACAAAATTATAGTAAATTTCTCACTTATGAGTATGATCAATTGGCCTCGCCGGATAAATACAATTTTTTTATTTCCATAATCACTGAATCCTTAAAAA
>NW_017303085.1:0-504 GCF_001594115.1 Trachymyrmex septentrionalis | reverse complement strand
GTGTTATAATATATATTTTTACACGCGAATTTTAATATTATATTAAAATTGATGGGACTGGTTTTATCTATGACTCCTTGTTTATCAAGCGACTTCGGTTCTTCGGTGAAATGAACTGCTTGAATTAGCCTTGATAAATGAACGATGATTCTGTTCTTTAGGTGTGATTGATTGAATAATATGCTTCTTCGCTGTTGAAGATGCTTGAGTGTCTTGGTAATTTTTACCTTCCTTAAATTTTTTGCAAAACGAAAAATGTAAGCGACCACTCGAATGAGCCTTGTGAACCTCGAGTAGCAATTAAAGATGTCAAATTCTTGAGACATAGTAGTGACTGCGGCGATGGTCTTAGATCTTCTTTCTGGAAAATCTTTTACTTGCGTAGGAAAGAGACCTTGAGGCTATTCTTCCTTTTTATACTTGAGGCCATGGAAGCCCTGTCCACCAGATGTCTCGCTGAGCCAATGAGGCTGGCATGACTCCTCTTGACAGAGGATCTGCAGG
>NW_017303084.1:0-504 GCF_001594115.1 Trachymyrmex septentrionalis | reverse complement strand
ATAAGTATAATAATAATAATTATTAATATTATATATGTAATAACTAATGTATTTTTTTCTTCTTGAGAATATTTGCACAATATGGTACATTGAAGTAAAAAAAAGTTATCAACAGATATTGCTTTATTTAAATTTGATATTATTCTTTTTTCTATGCCAGCACGAGGTGAAACATAATGAAACAGTGATACAACAGTATTGCGACAATGAGACCTCAGTAGTCCTTATTATGCACATAATTGTTTCACTATTATGATAAGAACATTAACTCTTAATAAGAGGATATAAGTTGTTCACAAAGTGCTGTTTCTCTATGTATAGGGAAGTCTTTTATCATGAATAAAACTAATAAATTTTGAAAAGGAAAGAAGTTGATTAAAAACTATTATTAAAAACAGTAGAGTATAATATAAAGTACTTTTTTTTATGAACAATGCACGGCAAATTTTAATTTTGGCAAGGAAGAGAGAGAGAGAGAGAGAGAGAGAGAGAGAGAGAGAGAGA
>NW_017303083.1:0-504 GCF_001594115.1 Trachymyrmex septentrionalis | reverse complement strand
TTTTTTTTTAGAAGCACAATTAATTCTTTATCAGTGCGTTTTTCAAGTATAACGTTTAATTCGTACTGCTCCATATGTTTTTTATAATCAGTTAAGTCGCACTTCTCACGCGTCAACAGATAACCACCCTTTCCTAAAAATGGCAACAGTCGCTGTAACGATGTATGTTGTTTGGTCAAAAGATTGAATCCAGCAATAATTAAAGTTTTGTCATCTAAAGATGATTTTTCAAAATTTTTGATTGAGAAGTTTTGCGGTAAGTCTTCTGGCTTGAAACGATTTGATGATGTTAATAGAGTGACATTCACTTGTATCAGTGGTATATCACGAAATGCTTCGAGTAGCAACGAAGATGAAAGATATTCTAATTCAACATCATCGACATCTTCTACTAGTTCAGCGGCTTGCACTTTTATAATTTGATGATCTTCCAGTACGAGTTGAGCAGATAACCGAATTGCTTCGTTCAAGGAAATATTAGCGCGATCACAGTGCGCTACAAAC
>NW_017303082.1:0-503 GCF_001594115.1 Trachymyrmex septentrionalis | reverse complement strand
AATAATTTAGGAACTTTGACATTTAATAATGGTAATCAGCGTTGGAAAATGCATAACTACGATAATGTCAGATAGTGTAATGTGAATGGCATGATGTTCCTGAAAATCAGCAAATACTTCAAGTTTTCTGATATCAGATTTTGCTCAACATGGCAAAAACCGTTCGTAATATTAGTTGTAGTATTCTACAAGTAATAACATGATTATACTGTTTTCTACAAATAAGAAAACCGTATACGGAAATAATGATTTTGCTGAAAGAGTCACAATTATTAAATTGCCTATCAATTTAATTTGTAATGTTACTATATACTTAATTGTATTTATAAGTCTGAAAAATCATTTCAGCGCGCAATTCAAATGACTACATATTTAGTATATAAATTCACATAGAAATTATTTTTAAAAAAGCATCTAAGATTCCGCTTCATATATAATAGCCACTAAACTCTTACTTATCCACAATTTTATTTGCAACTGAATAATGGAAATTATTATGTTGC
>NW_017303081.1:0-502 GCF_001594115.1 Trachymyrmex septentrionalis | reverse complement strand
AAAAAAAAAATGACCGTCATAAAATCGCTCGCTATTCATGTCCGGTGTTCATACTCTGCCTCCGCGACAAAAAAAGTTACAGTCCTAATCTCCACTCTTTATTTTTTCAGAATTTACTCTCCATTTTGAGGTCCTCTACCACTTCTCTTCTCAAATCATCTTATGGGTAGGTACGATGCGAACCAATCAAATCTTTGTCAAGTATAAAGCGAATCAAGCAGAACACATTATTTAATTATCTTATTACCCCCACCACTTACTCTTCGATCAATCAGAGCGCGCTTTGTTTCCAAATTAACCCGTTTAGGCCACGCTTACGACGCCACAGGGAGACGTGGAGGGAGTTTGTTTTGAAGCCCCATGGCTGCCCATATATAATACTACAGTCATATTATCGCCTACATTTCGATTGTCTACATTTTTATATAAAAATATAAATTTAAGAAGCATCGATTTGTCACATACATATTATTGTTTACAAATCGATTTTTTAGAAGCACTT
>NW_017303080.1:0-502 GCF_001594115.1 Trachymyrmex septentrionalis | reverse complement strand
AGTTTCTCATTATTAGTAATCACAATAATTAATAATTTAAGATTATTACTAATAAAAAATTAAGATACTCATAGAAATTTTAAAACATATTGAACAATTTTTTAAACATTAAAAAAATGTTGACACAATAAAAGTAAGTATACTGATCGAAAATTTAATAGGTATATATACATTAAAATAGAAAACATTTAGAATTAAAGAAAGTCTGTGAATAGATGAACTATTCTAGCTGAGAGAATAGATGGAGAAGTGCAGCAGAAACTCGATTTTTTAGTAAACTCACTTTATTCCGAGCTGGAAAAACTATTAACTGGCTGTTAAAGAACCACGGCGTACGCATCAACGGTGCAATATAATTTATCGTCCACTATCCGGGAGCTACTTTTTCTAATGCAGTCACCGTTACTATTGCGGCCGCCAAGTTTTTTCCAACAGCACAGGCATGGAATATTAAATTCTCAATACTTCCTTACAACGCAGACGTACTTTGTTCACAAGTTTC
>NW_017303079.1:0-502 GCF_001594115.1 Trachymyrmex septentrionalis | reverse complement strand
CGATAATCAACATGCAATCTTTAGACAACGCGAGGTTTGCCTGGTCGGTAGCCACTCTACACCCAGCTCAAAGTAATACAAATCGATAGTCATCATATTCACATTATACAACGATTATTAAATCTTAAAGACATCCAGTTTCTAATAATGCTAAATTAAATTAAAAGATTTGAAAATCTCAACGACATCTCCATCAACGTGTACGATATCAAGAAGCAAATAGAAATGACTTCCGTTATAGCACATCGATATGAAGAGACAAATATGTCAATTTTCTTTATCAGGATCCATAGAACAATAACGCGGAGCATTTTACGTGGATCAAGGATCTGTCCCGCCTTGTGAGCTCGCAACTCAGCAAAAAAGAGCGCAAAAAATATTTTTGCGACCGGTATGAATATATAATCAAAAAATTACATAAAAATTGTTTATAATAAAAAAATTCTTTGAAAAAATAATAAATTATACGTTCTTTTTTCAGATGCTTACACTATTTTAGCTC
>NW_017303078.1:0-501 GCF_001594115.1 Trachymyrmex septentrionalis | reverse complement strand
TATATATATATATGTGTGCACATCAAGTTTCGAATATTTTTTAACACTATCATTTATATTAAGAAGCGATCTGAGTAAAAGTTCGTAATAAGTCACGAAACAGAGTGATTAAAAATTATTTTTCGTAGTATTAGTATAGTCACAAAAATATTTCATACTTGTTATTACAAAATTTAATTAGTATTTTTTATTATATTTCTCCAAATTTTATTTGTAAACTATATAATAATAATGCATAAAATAATGTTAAAATTATATTAATATAATTATATTTTGTAATAATTATTGAAACTATATTGAGTCAAATCGAGACAATGTAAAATTAATAAAATTAAAAAACACTTAAATAATGCGGGATATCTAACAACTTTTTCAAGCGAGTTTAAATTGATTTGGATTGGGTAATATTCTCCTTAGTTGACGTTACACGTTAGGAAAGCATACAATGTTATAATACATAATGTAAGATTATGTATTATAATACATTATGTATATATAATA
>NW_017303077.1:0-500 GCF_001594115.1 Trachymyrmex septentrionalis | reverse complement strand
ACTATTATTAAATCTAAATACATGTAAAAACTATACAAATTTTACCTAAGACATCTATTCATATATTTTATTGTTTCAACGACAATTATTTACGTATAAGCATGGATAGCGTATATACGGAAGCGTTAATAATTTATTCTCGAAAATGTCGTAATGTAACTTTATTACACATGGCTAAATTTGTAAAAAAATAATCTCCAATTTGGTAAAAAAAATTAAAAATTAAAAAAAATTATGGGTGGTGAAGGTATTTTGTTAAACAAAAAAATTAAAAAAATTTTTCTTCTTTATAACTTTAAAGTACTTTTGAAACCGTACAACTTTTATTTAAAAAATTGTTTTCTATTTTTTATACTTCCGACAATATTCGGCTCAAAAGAAAAATACTTTTTTTTTCAAAGGGGTATTTTACCCCTTAAATATGAGTTAGTGCACGTATAAAAAAATATGCTTTTAGATTTTCGTGTTTTACAATATATTTCATGGAGAATCAAATCGGT
>NW_017303076.1:0-500 GCF_001594115.1 Trachymyrmex septentrionalis | reverse complement strand
ACACCCCTAAATTTTTATCAAAAAATATTAAAATTTAGAAGTCGCTAATGAATAATTTTTAAATTAAAGTTTTGATTTTTCTTGACACATGTTTGATTTGCAAAAATGTCTTAATCCAGATTTCAAATGTGGTACAGTATGTTTTTTTTGATCGTTGAACATGATGTAATAATTCATTTAACTCTATGATATACGCCTTAAGAAATATAGTCTGATTAATGTGAAAAAATGATCAAAATAAATTTTGAGTTTCAAAGTCGATTTTAGCAAGATCCCAAGCGTTCAAATAAATGTTACTTCTCTCAAATTGTAGGTCTGATCACCCAGAACAAGATCCAGTTGAAATTTTCTCGGAATCTCCTACAGGACCTTTAAAAGTTGCATTTAATTGGATTGTAAGACGTTTTTCTCAAATATACGTAGGCTGATGGAAAAGTTTCTGCAATATATTACTTCCAGTGACGCCAACGTTCTGCTACTGTTATATCCGTAAAATTAGA
>NW_017303075.1:0-500 GCF_001594115.1 Trachymyrmex septentrionalis | reverse complement strand
TGTGCTCTTCTATAATATTTTATATAGTGAATTTATATTATAGATGATGGGGGGCTATAAGGGAGGCGGCTATTATTTTTTAATAAGGGTATAGTGAGTAATTTACCCTCAATTATTATGTGGTGGTTTTTATTTTGTATTGTAAATTTTTCTTTTCCTTTGTCTATGAATTTTATTGGCGAGGCGGCAATATTAATAAGAATTTTAAATTGAGATTCATGTATATTAATATATATTTAATATTAATTTGTTTTTTTATAAGAGGCGTATTCACTGTATTTATTTTCATATATTATCATGGAAAAAATATTTATTATGAAAATAAGATTTATAATTCTGATTTAAAAGAATATATAATTATAATTGTGCATTTTTTCCATTGTTGATATTTTTATTAAATATAATTATGTTTATATAGATTTAGGGGTATGTGAGGGTGTGGGGGAGGTTAGTTAATTGAAGAATAATAATTTAGGTATATTTAAAAAAAATATATTAAT
>NW_017303074.1:0-499 GCF_001594115.1 Trachymyrmex septentrionalis | reverse complement strand
CCGTGTCCTAGTAGGAACCAAAATATTTACGTTCATGTTTCATCTCGGAAAAGACTGGCAACCTCCCGAGAGTATCCTTGTCCACAAAAACACCTCTCGAAAAATCTGCCATTCGGAACCGACATTAAAACTGTAAGTTCCATATGCTCGTGGCAGTTGAATAATCAACGTACGCACCTCAAGTATGTGAAAGAGGTGTAATACAGGCCAGAGACCTAAAGTAAAAAGAACAAGAAGAAGATTATAAAAAAAGAAAGAACGCTGCGTAAGCTGTAGAAAAAAGGACTATGTCCAGTTTGAGCCGGCTGAACAGCGTTGAGACTTAACTAGGATTGTAGAGCATGAAAAAAAGATCAAAAAGTTCCATATGCACGACTTTGTAAAATGAGTCCCTTGAGTGCTACAGCTGTTCATCACTATTATGACCATGTATTGTGTATCATGTAGAACTAATTTTATTCAATTTCTCGAATCATCTAGTATCTGAAATATGTCCAAT
>NW_017303073.1:0-498 GCF_001594115.1 Trachymyrmex septentrionalis | reverse complement strand
CTGAGTTGCCCAATGTTACTTTCTTTCTGAGTGGTAAACCATTCGTAATCACTGCACAAGATTACATCTATACTAGAATGGTAAATATAGTTAAATAAAGGTTTAATATTCCTGATCAATTACCACGAATCTTCAGATTGATGATGTCAGAAGCGATAAAATACATAAAAATTTTTGTAAAATATATTAATTAGATGCATTATTCAAGATAATAATTTTTGTATTTAATAAAATACACTTGTAAGCAGGAATATACTGATTTTCTCGCAAGTTATATAGTTAATTTCGTTTTCTGGTTATAATTCAATTTCAATTATAAGCTTATTTGTTGATTTTATTGTAACACATGCAGAGAGTTGGGTATATTTTGCAAATATATCAACTGCAATGTTGTTTTATTAAAAAATATATTTTATTGTAATTTGCAATGCTTTTTTAATGTATTTTCTTTGATTTTGATGTCGCAATGTAAGATGGTAATGAACAGACACACACACA
>NW_017303072.1:0-498 GCF_001594115.1 Trachymyrmex septentrionalis | reverse complement strand
CGGAGGCGTAACGAAACACAAAGGTGCGTTTTAAATTTGAAAAAGCGCAAAATTTTGATAGACAGCGCTACTATTGTAAATATAAAATTATACTTTAATATTTAATTATTAAATCTATTAAAAAATATTTTATTATTAAATCGAATTAAGTTAAAAGTAATTTTCCAAAAATCTTTTCAAATGTAGCAATAACAAAAAAATTTTATTAATTGTGCTAATGTCTGTGACAACTCTAAAAGCATCTTATTTAAAATTAAAAATAAAAAAGATTCTGATATCTATTGTGACGATGATGCGCTATGCGATTTAGCTATAATATCAATTAAAAAAGAATTGATCTAATTCTTTTCGACTAAAAATGGTTTATTTCAATTGAGTACACTCATGTTCATATATTTTTTTAGAATAGTGAATGCATATTATCTATTTGAATTAAAAGATTACACATGTGTATGATTTGCCATTATTTTTTAATATAAATATACATACTTAGGTTAT
>NW_017303071.1:0-498 GCF_001594115.1 Trachymyrmex septentrionalis | reverse complement strand
TACAATCTATGGAGTTTATCGTTCAGTGTAAATGTTATTTCGCACTTCAATAATGCTACTCCAATATCAGTAATATCTTACTAATACTTTCGACTACGATGATGTCTTAATAATGTAATGTGAGCATCTATGAGTTGTTATTCATATTCTAGATTCTTTTACAAAATTAAAGAATTTGTGGAAGGAGAAATTTTTCTATGTGATTGTCGATTTTTTTTAGTTCTATTAGAGTCACACAGTCAAAAAAATCAATTGCCGCTCATTAGTAATGGACACACTTTTTTCAGGATTGATAAAAATCATGTTTTAAACATGTTTTATATTTATATACGAGTATATATTGAAAAAAGAAAATGAAGTAAGGAAAAATAAGTAGAGATAGATAGATTGTAGATAGATAAGATAAAAGTAATGAGGAAATATTATATCCATGTTAAAACTAATACATTAAATTTACAAAAAAGTAGTCAACATAAAGAATAAATAGATCTGTGAAGA
>NW_017303070.1:0-497 GCF_001594115.1 Trachymyrmex septentrionalis | reverse complement strand
GCATGATCTAATAATGAATTTTTTACTAAACAGTTTTCAATCCAAGAGCACAATAAATGGGCATCTATTAGTTTAGCAGAAACGTTGCTATCTCATAATAGGGGGCTTTCCTCTATTTGTAAGTATATTTTTTAAAAATGTGTTCTCTAAAAATATTAAAATTAATTGTCACCTAACTTCATCTCATTCTGGTAAATCTATCTCACATAGCCATTTTTAATAAAAGAGATTGTATTCACAAACTTTACCAGGATAATGATTAATTTATTGTAACACAAAGATCTTCTAAGATTTGTCGTTTTCTATGAATAAAGATATTGCAATTAATAATGCCAAAGGCTTGTCAGACAACAAAATAAGCGATAAGAAAAATTTACTCACCATTTTCATTTTCTTAAAAATTGCTACAAATAATATATACAATGTTTGATGCAAAACATTTTACACAACAAATTAATATTAGGTTGAGTAAAAAGTCATCGCGTATTTTTTAGCTC
>NW_017303069.1:0-496 GCF_001594115.1 Trachymyrmex septentrionalis | reverse complement strand
AAAAAAAAAAAACTTAATTTGTAAAACATAAATGTCATAAAGTTATATTTTAAATAAAAAAATTTTTAAACAAGATTGACATGCTTGAACAATAAGAAAGTTAAAGAAAGTCTTGTGAAAACGTGTTTTTTGCATAGTTCCGAGCATAACAACGTGAAGGAAGTACATGACTTTAGTAAGCAACCAAAGAGAAGAGAATATTATTTATGGGTTGACCCGCTTTCTGACATCCGCCTCATCACTTATTGATCCCTCTGCTCGCTGTTGTCGATTCGAGGCCAAGAAATTTTCAGAAATAATGGGGTAGCCTGCTGCATGTTAAGAAAGCTACAGCGGATGTGAAGTACCTGTTGCACGTCTCATGTTTTTTATTTGAGGGGACTTTTGAATAAAGATTGTTCTAAAAGCTGCGAACCTCATGCTTAATGCCGAGACTTAAATATTAAATAAATTTATTTATCTATTTATCTATTATAAAAAAAAAAATCACGCGAGA
>NW_017303068.1:0-495 GCF_001594115.1 Trachymyrmex septentrionalis | reverse complement strand
GCAGATCGTCCGTCATTCGTTCTCGTGCCTCGCGCTGGAAATCCGTCTCGCGACGCGGGTCGCGGTGACGCGAGGGAGAGGCACGAATTGGCTTTACGAGCCCGGCGGCCTTGACGGCCTCGTGGCCTCAACAACGGGGTCCTGATACGTCGCTCCGGCTCCGCGCGCGGACTCGGTCACACACAGCCGTTCGGTATGCGGACCTCGATCTAAGGCGGCTAAATCACTCGCCGTCGCACGCTACGCCGCTCGTGTACGAACGAACGATCAGGTACCTACCTATCTCCAAACGTCGAGATCGTGGCTTACGTTTCAGCGAATCCATGTGCTTCACCGAAAATCCACCAATCTTTTTCTGCCGTAATCAGCTATCAGCTGCATAAAGCGCAGCGATGCTACTCGCATCGCTAAAATGATATATAAGTGGTTATGAATCTCTTTTGTAGATATAATAACACGAGTTGTGTGTGTGTGTGTGTGTGTGTGTGTGTGTGT
>NW_017303067.1:0-495 GCF_001594115.1 Trachymyrmex septentrionalis | reverse complement strand
TTTGAGCTAAAAAATACGCGATGACTTTTTACTCAACCTAATATTTCGGTTCGCGGGGCAGAGTGACGCTTATTTCTGCCAGATTCTTTTGTTTCATGCAAAAACGCGTCGAATAAGCCTAATTTCATCGATTTTTGAGCTGCAGAAGTATTCTGTATAATTACCTTAAATGAATACAACACAGAAGCAAAAAGAAATAATGCTTTAATGGATGAGATTGCAACCACAAGTAACGAGCGGAAGGTTACGTACAAAAGGACAAAGTCGAAAGGAAATGGTACGTACTATATGTAAATTTTGAGAGAAAATATTATTTTATATATAATTTTATAATTTTTTAGAAAGACCTATTGGAAGACTTGGCATATACAATAAACATAGCTGATGTTGAGCCTATGAAAACTAGTGCAGAATGATTAAAGGTTGGTTAATTTCTTTTTTTATCAGACATTGGGCGAGTTCAAAACGATAAAACGGCTAGGCATGCTTACCGAG
>NW_017303066.1:0-494 GCF_001594115.1 Trachymyrmex septentrionalis | reverse complement strand
ACGAGACGAGTCAGCGTACCATCCGCGTCATAAATTTTGAAATAATTGGTCGTTCGCCAAAGTTTTCACGTGATTTTCTGGCTGTATTTTCCGATCGGCAACGTAATGTCAGCGCTTAATTTAGCTAGTATGAATCTCACTCAATGCCACGGGCGCAGAAGAAATAGCTATAGCTCCACATCATTTTATTAATCGTTACGTCGCAACTCACACAAGGTGATGATTATGAAGCGAGAGGTCTATATATATATATAGACCTCTCGCTTCATAATCATCACCTTGTGTGAGTTGCGACGTAACGATTAATAAAATGATGTGGAGCTATAGCTATTTCTTCTGCGCCCGTGGCATTGAGTGAGATTCATACTAGCTAAATTAAGCGCTGACATTACGTTGCCGATCGGAAAATACAGCCAGAAAATCACGTGAAAACTTTGGCGAACGACCAATTATTTCAAAATTTATGACGCGGATGGTACGCTGACTCGTCTCGT
>NW_017303065.1:0-494 GCF_001594115.1 Trachymyrmex septentrionalis | reverse complement strand
TATGTTAGATTAGACTGAAGAATTATGTTAAAGTGTACAAATTTTTTCATTCACATTACGATGAAAATGTTTTATTAACATTTCTTACAAGTTATTGTAACTACTGTTCTATGTAGTTTTTACTTATTTTATATGTTATTTTTATATCACCTTTAAATCAAAATAACAAATATAAATGTAAAGTATTGTGTCAATTATTCGACATGGCTAGTTTGTCATTTCAATAAATAATACAAGACGAATGAATTACTTTAACTTAAAATTTAGAGTGGACCTCCTGGGACATGTAAAAAATGTTAAAATTAATATTTTTTTACTGTGTATATTTAAATGTTTTATAAATATGCATGTATTTGATTCTTTGATTATTTTTTATACCACACAATATAAAATAAAATATTGAATATATATTATTTAGATGTAAATCGCAGGTTGCAAAAAGTGAACTTAAGAATAAATCCGAAAATCTTATTGCGTTTAATAAAAAAAAAAAA
>NW_017303064.1:0-494 GCF_001594115.1 Trachymyrmex septentrionalis | reverse complement strand
AAAAAAAAAAGGAAAAATTAAAGTGCAACATAAAACTCTGCATTTTAATTAATACATGCAACACGTTCCACGTGTATATTGTAAAATCCTACATATTTCTATATGTCATAGTTTCATTATGTATTAAAATATAATTATTCAAAGGGGAATAAGAAAAAGACCTGTTACTTGTCGACTCAATTTACTCAAAGCAATTCGCCATTACTACGCGAGTTAACTCACTTTTGCATAACACGGTGCAATTATAGACTGATATATGCGACGATGTAGAGCCGAGGTTGCTTTCTGTTTCTTTGCTCTAACGGCTGATTTAATTTACGTCGCTTTCACGTGTGGGCAAAGCTGTTACTAATTGCGCGGAAATATTCGACGCGCCGCGAGTTTCCTTCCGCTTGGAGTGCGTCGTTTCCTCGATCGTCTCGCGCGTATCAACGGGACTTTGCTGAAATCAAAGTTTTGATACACGCCGTTCGTTTCAAAGTCTCTTAAAAGGG
>NW_017303063.1:0-494 GCF_001594115.1 Trachymyrmex septentrionalis | reverse complement strand
GAAAGAGAAAAAATATAATAGTGCATTCAAGGTCCTCCTCCACTCATTATCCACCGCCAAGGTCCTCCCTGCACTCTGCTCTTTTGTTTGGCAGGGAGTCCTCTTCCCCATTATCTTTGTATGCGGCGACTGAGTCTCGACTAGTCGAAAACTGCTCGCACTCAATTGTTCATTGTTTCTTTTTTTGTATTAAGCTACTTTTTGTCGTCGAATTCCAACATATATTGAGCAATTTGTTTTAATTTATGCTGCTGTGTTGTACTGTTTAGTATTTACATTAACAATACACAACATGAATCTTAGCAAACCACGGAAATTTTCATTTCGTGGAGCTGTTGCTTGTCCACTGTTTAGACTACTAAGAGATATTAATTCTCCAAGAATCCTTCTTTCATACAAAGATGTTATCTCATGCTGTTTGTACAAATGATGAGAACTTGGCTCTAGTCAAAACTAAAAAACGGGTGGTAACAGAAAAGCCAAATTTTTAGATG
>NW_017303062.1:0-494 GCF_001594115.1 Trachymyrmex septentrionalis | reverse complement strand
GAGAGAGAGAGAGAGAGAGAGAGAGAGAGAGAGAGAGACAAGAAAAGGGGAAGAGAGAGAAATATCCTAATTTCAACTTTTGTGAGAACATTTTCCTTTTTAATATATAGAAATCAGTTTACCTTAGCACAAACACTTTCGCAAATGCAATTCAGTGATATAAACTTTGTTACAAATACCATGCACCACATGTCATTGGAAAGAATAAGTTTCAGTGCAGCTAAATCAGTCGCATGTATATGCGTCAGGCACAGTATCATATGGTAGTGAACATAAAATGTTGTAACCAAAATAATGAAGTAAGCTATCATCTGCAACGTAAATTGTATTCCGAATAAATCGTTCATTTCATGACTTATTCGACAGAGTTCCGAATGAAGGTGCCTAGAACGATATTATTTAATAAATAAATATACATCTATTACAAAATTATTATAAAATGAAATGTGTTCCAAAACTATTCCACCTCTACCTACATGTTTGTCTTTGGACAT
>NW_017303061.1:0-493 GCF_001594115.1 Trachymyrmex septentrionalis | reverse complement strand
AAAAGGATCGAAAAACTGGAGACAGTGAAAACTAAGTTGAAGACGGCATTTAAGATGGTGGATCTTGGACCAATACACGACATCCTAGGAATAAATGTCGAGCGACAAGGCTTAACAGGAAGCATTCGACTTTCTCAAAGAAAATATACTGAAGAATTAATAGCGAAATTCAATATGGAAAATGCAAAGACAGTATCAACACCAATAGAAGTGAATACAAAGATCACGAAGGAGATGAGCCCTAAGTCCGAAGAGGAACGAGCAGAAATGAGCAACAGACCATACAGAGAACTAGTGGGTAGCCTCATCTATTTGGCTAATGCCACACGACCAGACATTGCCTTCGCAGCTAGTACCTTGAGCAGATTCTGCAACGATCCCGGAGAAACGCATTGGTATTATGCAAAGCGGATATTGAGATACTTGAAGGGTACGTCACATTATAGCATCAAGTACGTCAAAAACGAAGATACGTTTACGGCTTATACAGACT
>NW_017303060.1:0-493 GCF_001594115.1 Trachymyrmex septentrionalis | reverse complement strand
ATTGTAACGTTAATAAGGCATGTGATTATATTCGATTTGCGTTACGTGCAAATATCGCACCAATTCCTTCGGTGGTCGAAGATTGCCGAAACTATCAAAGTAAACAGCACGATCTCGCCGCTTCGCGTACGCCACTCAATAAGTACCTGATCCATCAGCATTATTCAAATTTACGATACCACTCTCGTTTCAATACACTCCCCCTATTGGTAAGAAAGTACGTGTAAAAATACCTCTAAAATATGGAGTACGTATATGTTTTGTAGTTATTGCAGTTGTACGTTGGTAGTTACACTCTTCGGCATTTTTGGCAACTTAATATTTGTTTTTAATCTTTTTTATTTTTTTGTTGTGACCCCTCGTCCACGCTTGTATGGAGTGGGATAAACTCCGTGACCTTCTCTGACGCGGTTATGACGTTATAGTTCTTCCAACTGACGTTGCGCTTTATTATCGTTTATAGCTTTTGCGACTCCTGTCGCGCCACTGACCA
>NW_017303059.1:0-493 GCF_001594115.1 Trachymyrmex septentrionalis | reverse complement strand
TCTGTAATCAATTCGATTTAAAAGTTTATATTTTAATATACAGTCTAGACAATAATCATACTCATAATAAGAAAGCACTTTTTTTTAAATAATTGAATAAATAATCATGTAAGATTGTACGCACTAGAACAAATTCATTGACTTTAAGCGTGGCTTAAAACTCTCACTTTCTCTCTTCAAAGCCGAGAGAGAAGGAGAGACAAATAGAGTTTTAAGTTTTGCTTAAAATCAAAGTAACATTGATGCAACCGGGCCTTAATATTTTGAATGTTTATACACTTATTGTATTTCCACTTTTGCATTCGCATCCAATACGCGTAAAAGAGTGGGACACGTGTTCTCAGTTGACTAACAAGAACTATAGCCGCAGCATCTATTAAGGTGCTTCTGCACGCTGACGCTTGACGCTCATTTTCAGCGTCAAAGTAAGTCACGTGATCAAAATAGACGCTTGATATTCGTCAATTATTATCAAGTGATTTATTTTATAAGT
>NW_017303058.1:0-491 GCF_001594115.1 Trachymyrmex septentrionalis | reverse complement strand
TTGTGTCTCGTGCAGCAAGAACTAATTCAGTTAAAATACTAGCCGACCACTCGAAAACAATGATAGAAACACTAGAAGAAACGCTAAAATCATTATTGATCAATGAATCGTTTTGCAATTTGGACATGTTTAAACATTCTCGTGGACCTAGGCCATAATCTCTCTTGCTTATATACTTTGGCCAAATGGGTCTCTCTTGCTTCTTTTATCCAGTAATTATCCTGGATTGGATTAATGAGCAATTATCCATTTGCGAATTCTACCTGTTGATTCTCATTACATCAATTCTCATTGTCGTTTATCGTTTTAAGATAAAAATTTTTAAATATATTCCCGTATATAATAATACTTGATCTTTTAATATTACATTATTATACTTATTTTTTGTTTAATAATATTTTTAATTGAGAGCATTAAAGGAGTCTTAAATTCGCAATTATAGGCAAATATAAAATTATAAAAGTTTTTATAAAAGTCTTTCGATACCGTGA
>NW_017303057.1:0-491 GCF_001594115.1 Trachymyrmex septentrionalis | reverse complement strand
GCGCGCATCTTCGTCTAATTTCGACTCGCAATGTCACATCTAACGAAATTCCCACGAAGTACAAAACTTACTTACACAATTGCAAAACCATTACTCCACAAGTATGGTTTCAATGAGATAATTAAATATTTCGTACGCCACCCTATATGTAAAGGAAAAGGTGATATAATGACCAGTGTAGATGTAATGATCCTTCCTAATATCTCCGCTATTAAATGGTGAATTCTAGTGATTACTCATAGAATTTTTTGTTCAGTAACTCGCTGTTACACCATAATGCTAATATACCAATACACAATAGTCAGCACTTATAACGCACTTTTACTTTCAAGCATATTTCGAAATGTTTTTGAAGTTAACATTTTTTAGCATTTACACATATGCTTCATTCTTCTTAACTTCTTAAACTTGAGCGTGTTATTACACGAATATATGTATATTTGAATATGTTGTTTGTTATTTAACATTTTATTTGGCTGTATAAGTTTTGA
>NW_017303056.1:0-491 GCF_001594115.1 Trachymyrmex septentrionalis | reverse complement strand
GGAACATTTAAATGGTAACAACTATTTAGATTTCCTTCAAACTGAGTTGCCAAATCTTTTAAGAAATGTACCTCTTAATATTCAGGAAATAATGTGGTTCCAGCAAGATGGGGCTCCGGCACATCGATCGCGACTAGTAAAAAATTACTTGAATGAGCAGTTCCCAAATAGATGGATTGGTCTGGGAAGTACTGCACAGGCTTGGCCACCACGATCACCAGACTTAACTCCTTTGGATTTCTTTCTCTGGGGTTATGTCAAAGAGAAAGTCTCTAAAACGGAACCCACAACAATGGAAGATATGAAAGAGAGAATTCAAAGAGCATGCCGAGATATAACTTCACGTTTTCTTCAAGATGTGAGAAATTCCTTTCAAGAAAGGATTAACAAATGCATCGAAGTTAATGGGGAGGCATTCGAACATTTCAAATAGATCCCTCAACCTGATTGCCAAGGTTGTCTGGGTATTTCCTTTGTATCAAATTGGACCA
>NW_017303055.1:0-491 GCF_001594115.1 Trachymyrmex septentrionalis | reverse complement strand
CTTTTGAGAAGTGTTTAAATTTGTATTAAAAAATTTGAGAAATTTTCAAAAAGTTATAAAAATATATAGAAATTCTAAAAAATTCTAAAGTTATATAAACAATTTTGAGAAATATTTCACCAGGAATATTATAATATGAATGACTGTTGAACATAGTATAGTAGTAATAGTAGTAGTAATAATATAAAGAGCGGTAGTGTTAACAGAAAAACTTTCTCATAAATCCGAGAACTTTTCTGAAGTAGGTACTATAAAAAGATCTCCGCATTTAAGAGTTTTCCTCTACTATTGCTAGTTTAAAGGCAATGCCAATGTTGACATTGTCTGGAAGATTTGGAGGATAATGCATTTGTTGAATTTATTTTGTGACGTAAAAAGTGCTGCTTTGAATTCTTAAATTATTGCATAAAGAAGAAAAATATGTGCAAGTGTTTACTGAGTATACTTAACATGTCCGCATTGTCCTTGCTTTTAATTCTGTGGAACGTTTT
>NW_017303054.1:0-490 GCF_001594115.1 Trachymyrmex septentrionalis | reverse complement strand
ATTTGTTAGTATTTGGAAGTATTCCTTAAAAACATTTTTCGACAGGTTTTTTAGTACTTTTGTCGCATTTTTACTTACTCCATATTCGCGCTCAAGCAAATTCTTCAAAACTTCTTTAGCAGAAACAGGAAAAAATAAAGCGATACTATGTCGCGAAAACATATATGGCAAATGCTTTAAAGTCATGATATTACGCCTGGCAAGATACTGCTTGACATCTAATTATCAAAGTGCAGGTGCTTTTGTGCAAAAGAAATCAAGCTGTTTTGTGCAAGTTGTTTGTGTTGTTTGTGCTGTTTTGTGCATGAAAGATTACGACTTACATGAAAAAACAATGGTTCTTATTGAGTATTGAGGAAGTCATTCGCAAATGCAATAAGAACACTGACAAGTATCAGAAAGTGATTTCTGGCAATGCTTCCTCACATTAGTATATTTTTAACGTTACTCAAGAGAACTACTTTAAAAATAATATTATATAAATATAAGC
>NW_017303053.1:0-490 GCF_001594115.1 Trachymyrmex septentrionalis | reverse complement strand
ACATTTTTTACATTGTTTAATATCACTCCTCCAACATTAATTGTTATTCTTATTATTGTTTACTTGAATAGTTTTAGAGAGTAAGGCAAGCCCTCTAAAAATATATAAATAATAATAAAATGAAGATAAAAAGAAGACGATATCATCATAACAATATATAAATTAAAAATAGATAATATGAACAAATTACAACGAGAGAGAAGGAGAGAAAGCGTGAGAAAGGGATAGAGGCAAAAGAATAAGAGAGAGAGTGAGTAAGTAAGAGAGAGGGGGGAGGCAGAGGGAGTAGAGGGGAGGAGAGAGAAAGGGGAGAGGGAAGAGGGGGAGAGAGGGAGAGAGAGCATATTCATCCATTCAATCAGTTTGTCACGTACTCATACATTGCATTAGTTTAAATTTTATCTCTCTTCTTCTAATATGAAAGGAGAAAAGTAAACTCTCCATTAATTCAGCTAACGAACAGATCTATATATAAAATAAGAGACAGAAA
>NW_017303052.1:0-490 GCF_001594115.1 Trachymyrmex septentrionalis | reverse complement strand
CGAAACATGTAAGCGCATTTTAATGAATAAAGAAGTTTCACACTTCAGAGGTACATTATTTGCGCAACATCTTCTGCGCTTAACTCCTACTGCCCCTATTCTTTCCAGTTCTTTGATTTATAAGGACTTTTGATTGGTTTAATTTGTTATACGGATTTAATATTTTTTGATAAAAATTTAGGAGTGTTATTTTGGTAATGAAAGTTTTTGAGCTGAGAGGCCAATTAAAAAAAAATATTCAGAATTTTATGAGAAAAATTATTGAAAACCTATTTAGCGATTTTTACACTAAAAGAAAAAATTAGCTAGTACAACAAATTAGATGGTAAAATATAGCCTAGCATTTTTAATTGACTGTAACAGCCAATTTTTGGTTGCTTTAGCCTATCTGCAATATCAGTATAGGATTTCAATAGGTTGACGCAATCAAAAATTGGCTGTTGCAATCAATTAAAACTGTTATGCCATATTCAGCTAATCTTTTTTTTTT
>NW_017303051.1:0-489 GCF_001594115.1 Trachymyrmex septentrionalis | reverse complement strand
TACATGCTAATCAATGTGTACTAAGATTTTACGGAAAAAGATGTTTCCCAGCATAAAAGAAAGCAATGGTATAAATTTCATAAAACATTTTTCAACACTATCTGATATTTGTGGGCGCCGGGATCCTGCGGATTCTCTTTCGTTCAAACGAAATGGGATAATATTAATCGTCCAAAGTATCGCGCGCAACACGATACGATACGCGCTTATCCTGGCCCTGAGAGAAATGTGTTTTCAAGGCTAAAGAATAAAAAACAGGTTGGCAAGTTATATCTTGGAATCGATGTTCACGTGGGGGGTAAGCTCATGAACTAAAAGAAGTTGTACTAGGTCAAGCATAAAATCACATTTTAAACTCTAATATTGACTGTTTTGACATTCAGAATGTAAAGTAAAATAATTTATATGCATGTGCTTTGCATAATTAATATTATAATAAAAAATGAATACTTATTTATGTATTTCAAAAAATTACAAATAAAAATTAAA
>NW_017303050.1:0-488 GCF_001594115.1 Trachymyrmex septentrionalis | reverse complement strand
TAAGATCAGCTTTGATCGAATATAGGATTTCTTTTATTTAATTGATGGAATTAAAATTTATTTATCTAATTAAAGAAATTTTTTATACGGTTTATAATGTATATATTGTGATGTTTTCCGTTCGTCACAAGGATCACACGACCCGGCCGAATAGTGCAGTTTAGCGTCCTGAGTCTTTCCACATTTTAGGGGGTGGACGCATCTGCGCTTTTTCGCGATGTTATTTGCGGGTTTCACGCGTTTCGCGTTACCGTTTTCGTTTCTTTTTTTGTGCATTTCCGTACCGAGAGTTATAGAAACTGGCGACCCCCACGATCTTGGAAGATTGACGCCACCTCTCTGGACCGTGAAGAGAGAAGAAGGAAGACGGCCAAGACTGGAAGTTGAGTAACGATCGCTGCTGACGAATTTGCCGGAGCGCACGACACCCTGTCCCCCGGATTGCACGCAGGTGATATCGTTCATTATTTCGCCCTTTATGCTATCGC
>NW_017303049.1:0-488 GCF_001594115.1 Trachymyrmex septentrionalis | reverse complement strand
AAGACACTAATCATTAAACGTTCTGGTTCAATTACGTAGAGTTATCATGCACGTACTTAATCTAAAAATCTTCAAATCGATAACAAAATAATGAAAATATGTTACAAACATATGGTAACTCGTGGAGTGCGAACTAGAATTCTCTGTGTAATAAATATTTAATTCACGTAGCCTATCTTAATCCTTCAATGTTTTTCGGTCTTGATTCTTTTTTTCTATAGGATTAATGTCTCCACAATTTTGAAAACTGATTACTGTAAATAAAACAAAAATCATTGAAATTTGCTCTATTACAGTATTGTTAGACGGGCTGGGTTTCAGACGCATGCGTCCAATGTAGTTTCAGTAACATACCGGTCACTAGTAAATAGGAGATCATTAGTCGCTTAGGGTTGAAAATGTAACAAATTCTAATATATTTTACATATTTTATATATTTTGTATATATATATATATATATATATATATTTAAATATATACAATAAATT
>NW_017303048.1:0-488 GCF_001594115.1 Trachymyrmex septentrionalis | reverse complement strand
ATATATAAAAGGTAGTCATCATTGATACATGCATCAGCGAATCTGAAAAAAATCACAACTATGTGAGGCTTGGCTCTTGCACATTGATATGCACTGCAATCGCGTTCCAACCGTTGCATATTGACGAAAACACGTGACTATGCGTAGAAATTTTCGTTTCTTGGTCTTCGCCGTTGTCCACGAAAGTATCGAACCATGAATATTCACGAAACGCACCGTGACGGTTGCATATAACATTCGTGCACCACGTACGAAGAACGAATCATCGTGTCGATGATGATGTTATGTATCATGTCGTCTCTGGGACTCGAGATGTTTGTTGTTCGCAACGTTATCCACGTACAGATATCTTGTTTATTTTTAATATTTCTTTCGAGATATTAAATAGGTACTAGATAAAAGTAATGATACTCTATTCTAAGATGAACAATTGCAATGATATGATAACGCAAAACCTCGTTTCCTCCTTCTATAAACGTAGAAAAAAA
>NW_017303047.1:0-488 GCF_001594115.1 Trachymyrmex septentrionalis | reverse complement strand
CTTAGCGAGCGAGCCTTCCATACAAGGTGACACCAGCGTCACAAACACAAAACAGTATTAAATTAGTCAGAAAAAAGCGCGCTTGGCCATTTATATTACATTGATAAAAAAAATATTATAATTAGTGTTATTAAGTTATATTCTTAAAAATTCATAAAAATATTATCATAATTAGTTTCTAAGTTGTATTATTAAAAATTATAAATATCATATCTTTTTAATTAAATCACGTGCAAGAAGAAAAGACAACGTGAGATAGAGCCCAACGGGAGGAAGAGAGAGCGCAAATAATAAGTATAGGATTGCAACTGGTGGAAGAGATAGAGAGAACTGCATCCTACAATGGATAGGAGAGAGAGAGCAATAAAATAGAGAGAGAAGAAACGAAACCCGCTTCCCCCTCTAACACGGACTGCCGGTGACGCGCTTCCCCCTTCCCAACGTCTGTGAGACACTTTCCCCTCCCTGACTCACACACACACACACAC
>NW_017303046.1:0-487 GCF_001594115.1 Trachymyrmex septentrionalis | reverse complement strand
ACTCGATCTTATATTTATTATGCCACATATTTCAATCTTGGTAAACTTTTTTTCAAATTTTCTTTTGTTTGTACTTAGGATACACAGGACCAAGAAACACGTGATACAAATGCAATGGAAGAAAGTGAAAGTATATGGAGTTTAAATGAGACACCAAAAGGAACGCCGACTGAAATCAAAGAGGAATTGTCACTCACGGATAAAGAGGATGCGCTATATAACTATCAATCGGAAGATTATGATATTCCTTCCAATGATAGAAAATTACTCGATAGACTGTGCCGTCTTGGCTATTTTGATGGTGATTATCACCTAGAGGAGATTATGTATTTAGAAAATATTCGTAGATCTCAATTGTTACAACTTCTGGATAAATTTCGGGATGTATTAATGACTTCCGAGTGCGAAGATGCTGCAATAGCACTCTTTTACAGTCGATTAGGTACTTGATTGTAATTGTATACAATTACATCATATGTGTGTTGTG
>NW_017303045.1:0-487 GCF_001594115.1 Trachymyrmex septentrionalis | reverse complement strand
CAAAATACTGCAGCCATTTAATTTCTCAATCATTGAGCAGTAAATATTTTTTATTATAATCAAAAAACTATGTTTTTATTAAACAGTTGAATTTAAATTTTTGCCGAATTCCTAAAGCTAATATTTACAAATCTTAAAATTTTATAAATTTATTATATTATACTTATTTTATCATTATACCTTATTTATTATAATTATAAATAAATTTTTACTAATTAATTAAATTTTTATCAACAAAATTAATAATAACAAATAACCTAATTTATACATTTTTCTAATATTATATTTAATAAATTATTAAATTTTTTCTATAGAATTAAAATATTATTAATACTATCTTTTTTAACAATAAATTTACTCAAAATATTTTAATCTAAATTACAGCTCACCCCGTAACCTATCTCTTTAAATAATAACATTTCTATAATAAATAGTAATATTACTAAATTTTTAAAGATAAATTAAATTTAAATTATAAAAAACTAGA
>NW_017303044.1:0-487 GCF_001594115.1 Trachymyrmex septentrionalis | reverse complement strand
CACACGGAGCGTGTGTGCGATCGACGATTTTCTAGATTTGCGCAAGGGGAGGTCGCGTGCCATTTGAGACAAACAGCGTAATTAGCACAGGATCGAGGTATACTCGTGTTTTGATCGCTTAGTGTCGACGAACTGTTTGCTTGATCCGAGAATATGAAAAGATTATAACGATAATTCCGGAACACCGACCATTATTCGCAATGAAATACCTTATATTCTTATACCATGAATCCTTGGATCTCCATCTCAGCTTACCAAAAGCGATAATGGCTTTTAGTAAGCGCGTAAATCCAGGATTTCGATACAGTGTGCATCTCTCTCTTCTGGGCGGATCCCTGTTACTATCGGGCGCCATGTTACTATCTTACTTTCATGCGGAGTAGTTCGTCGGATTTTCCGGTCGGTCGGAACGGAGGTTCGTGGTGGAGAGAGGAGATGCAATAGAACGTGATGCGCTTTCATACGAGGTCTGGCTATTAAATAACGA
>NW_017303043.1:0-487 GCF_001594115.1 Trachymyrmex septentrionalis | reverse complement strand
ATCTTTCTTTCTTTATTGCGTAATCCGTAAGTGATCCTTCTTTATATCTGAATGATAAAGCATATTTCACAGTGCCCCATTCTTTATCCGCGAAAGTTTCTAAAAATCTATCTTTCCATTCATTCCATGTGGCCTCGGCTGTCAACTTTGTTAGTGTTGCATAGTGCCAGTCTGAACAGGATTTATCTAAAAACAATCTTAGTATTTCAATCTTTGTCTCATCTTCTGTAATGTCAAATCTTGTACACTCTTTTTCGAATGTTTCTGTCCATTGTTTCGCATTTGGATGTTTGCTGGTAAATTTTTCAATCATAAACTTTTCCGAAATTTGTTTTAAATTCTTCCCTTCTTCCTTTCTCTTTGATGACTCTACCAGTTTTTCCAATATTTTCGTTAAATTATCATTTTGTGTTTTATCTTTTGATTTTTCTTCGTCTATTTCTTCTAAATATTGGTCCTCAAATTGTAAATTCTGATCCTCATCTAT
>NW_017303042.1:0-487 GCF_001594115.1 Trachymyrmex septentrionalis | reverse complement strand
TTTTTTTTTTCCTTATATTTACAATTCAAAATTTATAATTAAGCATCACGCTGATTATTCCGCTAATCCTTCCATGGGCTGTAATTCTGTAAAAATGGAAGCACGTTCGAAAACAACGAGCGATATTCCAATGAGTATAGGTTAAAACTCAATTAATCGTTGCGCGCGAATATGTCCACGAATACGTCGGATATGGATATCGATAATCAGAGCGAAGACGGAGAAATTAAGAAAAGTCCATCGAAGGATATGGGTGATTTTAGGTATTTATTTTTATGATATTGCCGTGTAATTTGTTCGAAATTAGGTTTAAAAGAAAAAGCTCAGCCGCTTTACCAGCCAATTACACATCTGTTACTTCTTGTTGTCTAAGCCACGTGAAAGTGAACGTTGTCTAGGTTAGCTTAAAACAACATTTACATTTAAGGCGCATGTACGCGCTTGCGCGACAAATTGTTGTCCTTTTGTATTCGGCATTCGGCATTCG
>NW_017303041.1:0-487 GCF_001594115.1 Trachymyrmex septentrionalis | reverse complement strand
AAAAAAACAGACAACGTCGTCGTTTTCAGCGCATTAAAATTCTACAGAAACATCTTTCCAAGTTCAAAGCACAAGATCCCCCCTAAATTTTGTCAACCTAGGTAATCCTTCCTATAGAATTCGCTCCCTATCTGAGTTAGGGAATCTCCGTTCTCTTTTAAATCAATCTCTATTATCATCTGCGACAGCGAACCGCTGTACCGCTTCCTAATCTTCCTTTTGTAATGTCCTGTTTGGCTGTTTGCACGAGTCAGTCAGATTTCTATAATTAATCATCTTTTGTTACTATTTTTGTTATTTGTATTTTATTAATTTTTATTATTACTTTCTTTCATTTTTGTTATTATTCTCTTGTAATTAATGAGTTCTTTCTTCATATGTCATATATTTATACCTATCAATTTGTATGTTTCTAGAGGGCAAGTCTTAGAATAGAAATAAACGCTTTATCTCTCTCTCTCTCTCTCTCTCTCTCTCTCTCTCTCTC
>NW_017303040.1:0-487 GCF_001594115.1 Trachymyrmex septentrionalis | reverse complement strand
TTAGTACTTGGATGGGTGACCGCTTGGGAACACCGTGTGATGTTGCCCCTTAATTTTTTTTTTTTCAAACTCAAAAGATCAACGAAAAAAATATAAGATACTAAGAATTAATCATTGATTTTTTGATAACTAATATGTACTTTTACACGCAGAATAATTAATTAAAGATATCATATGTATTACGTGAAAAAATTATATAATCCATTAAAAAAATGTCGATGACATTTATAATTAAAAAATCGATTTTTTCGAAAATTGATTTAATCATATTATTTGTCCCCCCTTTAGATGATACAATTTTTTTTTCCTGTAGGACATTTTTTTTCTAAAATATTCCAGAAAATATATTCTTTGAAATTATAGAACTCATAAAATAACAAACCTAATAACAAACCTAATAACAAACCTATAAAACCATTTTTAAATAACCAAGGTAATCAGACAACGTTCAGATCACGTTTAAACCACCAGTTCTCGTCCGATCACT
>NW_017303039.1:0-486 GCF_001594115.1 Trachymyrmex septentrionalis | reverse complement strand
ATAATATCACAAGTTAAATTAAATTGACAAGCAAATTCTCAATCTTCTCAATCCGATATCATATTATAAGGGTGTTAATGTGCTGAAAAATTTTAAATAAATTTATTGCGAAAAATATTACCTCGGCCAGGACTTGAACCGAATTCAGAATTTGCATGTCAATGTAATTTAACTGTGAAATCAATGAAATTTCGACGCGCAGTTTGAATAACTACAAAAATATGGTATATATATATATATATATATATATATATATATATACCATATTTTTGTAGTTATTCAAACTGCGCGTCGAAATTTCATTGATTTCACAGTTAAATTACATTGACATGCAAATTCTGAATTCGGTTCAAGTCCTGGCCGAGGTAATATTTTTCGCAATAAATTTATTTAAAATTTTTCAGCACATTAACACCCTTATAATATGATATCGGATTGAGAAGATTGAGAATTTGCTTGTCAATTTAATTTAACTTGTGATATTAT
>NW_017303038.1:0-486 GCF_001594115.1 Trachymyrmex septentrionalis | reverse complement strand
AAAAAGTCATTAATAATATTAAGTAAATAATAATTCTAATTAAAAATTTAACAGAATAGTTGTCAATTTTTTTCGTATTTAGTATACAAATTTATTAAATCGGTAAAGATTAAAACTTTGATTGAAGCAATGGTTAAACATTAACTTCTTGTTCGCGAAATTTTTGACGTTACATTTTTAAGTATGTCTTCAATGATTAGTTCTTTATGTGCAAGGATCTCATCGCTGTCAGATAAATGCCAGTGAATGCTTGATTTGTACCGCGATAAGAAGTCGAAACTATTTTTATTATAGAGAGTTATTCTTCGTCGCTTTTCATGAAGTCCATTTGCAAAGTCTAGATGCCCCCTTCGAGATTCTTATTACAGGATCAAAATTAGTCCATTTTCTGAGCAGTTTTTGAAAGTAATAATTTTTACATTGAGTTAATGGTAATTATTATATATTTTAAAGTCACATTGTAAAATTAATTTAATTGTATATTTT
>NW_017303037.1:0-485 GCF_001594115.1 Trachymyrmex septentrionalis | reverse complement strand
ATAAAAAATATCAAGATGGAACTGAAAGAAAGATAGCACGTGTTTAATTTAAAGTTATAAAAAGATTATACGTTTCTTGTACAATCTACAATTGTGAAACATTTTAATACAAATTTTTATTAGAATGTAAAGATACATCGTTTTTTTTTATATTTGTCGTATTAAAGATCCGCTATTTTTAATTTTTTATATTTGAACACTATTTATACTCAGGAATCGTAATTAAGGACGCTGTAATAGAGAAGAAAAGTTTTATTAGAATTTGAAAATATTTTATTTTCTGCATCCGCCATATTTACAATATTTAAAAAAATAATAAACTTCAATATTTTGTATTTATATTATTGATTTTGTTTTTATATTGAATAATTTTAAAACATTTTTTTAAATATTCAAACTATATATGCTTTTCTCTTGGGAAATGTTTGACACGAAACATAATATAATTTAGGTATTATAAAAGTAAAATAGAAAAGTTTTTAGAA
>NW_017303036.1:0-485 GCF_001594115.1 Trachymyrmex septentrionalis | reverse complement strand
ACACACACACACACACACACACACACACACACACACACACAGTCGGTATAAATTATAATACTTAAGTAAAATGTATACCGGAATAATAACTCAACATAGCGTGAGTTTGCTCGTCTGTCGCTGGCCAAATAGTCAGAAGGTAAATTCCACAGTGCATCGAGGCGTTTCATCTCGACGGTGGAAATAAAATACTAAAATTTCCAGAAATTCTATATTAATTAAGCCGCGGAGCCAAGCTTGGCATGAGCTCTACTAAAAATTAACAAGAGGTACCTGTGGAATATATTTGATTTACGCCAGGATAAATTTAAAGTTTAAATTATTTACAGGAATACTCGTAATGTCGCATAATGAAAAAAATTGCTTCGACCGTTCCATCAGTAATTATAATACTTTAATCCTCATTTATTTAATTTTAGGCACTTTCTATAAAACCACAATTGTAATATAACTCTATTATTTTGATAAAAAATATTTTAATTAAA
>NW_017303035.1:0-485 GCF_001594115.1 Trachymyrmex septentrionalis | reverse complement strand
GCATTCAAAATCAACTCGCGTACTCACCGCAACCGAGAAGCATGAACGGTGTACTCTTTGCGCAAATGAACACCAACTGTACCAGTGTCAAAATTTTAAAACCCTCGAGCTCGAAAGTCGAATGAAAATTATCCGAGATAACAATCGATGCATAAACTGTTTGCGCGTTGGACACGCGGCCTCAAAGTGTCGAAGCAAATTTAGATGCGCTCGTTGCAAGGGATTGCACCATACGCTGCTGCATCAGGATCGGTCTGCTGCACCGGTGCAATCGGTAAACCATGCGGGAACGGCGTTAAGCCTAGACGCTAAGCCTTTTACTGATAACACTGCAACTGGATTTGCTGCTTCCGACATTGAAACGTCGCTGTCTTGTCCGACTAAAATTAATAACGCACCAGACAATCTTACTGCCTCTAACCCTCGGCCATGCGGCTCATGCAATACGGCAGGTGGCAACGGAGTCGTATTCCTCGCGACCGCAA
>NW_017303034.1:0-484 GCF_001594115.1 Trachymyrmex septentrionalis | reverse complement strand
TTTAATAGCACCAACTGGCTGCTCACGTTGCCAACGTGCCAAGAAGACACGTATCGGATGAACGAATTTCAGCGGCGAAACTTCATTTGCGGATCGATCAATTAAAGAAGAAGGACTCGCGATCGAGTTGCGCGCGACCGCAGTTGCAGTTAACATGTTAGCTGCAATTACCAAGCCGGCGCGAACAAGTGTGCCCAATTACGCGAAGAGCCAGTGTGAACAGCCAGTCTCGAAGAGCGTTGTTGGCCAACGAATAGCCCACAGCAGTGCCAATTAGTAATCGCATTCTTTTCGAACAATTCGCACGTGACTTCTTTTGCTGCTCGAGTGCTTCAGGTAGCATAATTGATCGTATATTACCGACCTAATTCATCGAATTCCACGTGTACGCTTATTCGAGATTCTTAATGGTGAACTTTCCACGATATTCGGATTGACAGAATTCTTGTGTGTACATGCGCGTGTGTATGTGTGTGTGTGTGTG
>NW_017303033.1:0-484 GCF_001594115.1 Trachymyrmex septentrionalis | reverse complement strand
TGATGCGATCTCAAGACTTTAATTATTAGAAACTGGAAGGATAATATAAACTTTACTTTTATCTGTTATGTATATTTATATATACAGTGTTCAAAAAGAATAGGCTTTCTCTATGATTTCCAAAAGTATGCATTTTTAAAGAAACCTGATGACCTGAATAAAGTTGCAGAGGTCACGATAAATTATCTTTTGACTTATCCTTGAACTTGACACGTAGAATTGACTTAACAACTTAAGTCAATTCTACGTGTCTTCTGTCAAGAATTTTGCAACTTTTCTAGTAGACATATTAAACGATTTAAAAACTTTGCAAAACATTTGCACTCTTTTCCTCATTGGAAGCAGATGTAGATCGTTTACTGCGATCTTTGACGCTACCTGTTTCAATGAAACGCTAAACTGTTTTTACAATTGTCAATTTTGGATCTCGCGCATTAAGAGTTACATTGAATAGATCACATGTCTCTTGATATGATCTTTCTTT
>NW_017303032.1:0-483 GCF_001594115.1 Trachymyrmex septentrionalis | reverse complement strand
GTTTACAATGTGTGTCAATATTAAGTTTATAAGTACTTTTTTGAGGATCGTTTTTAATGGATAATGTCCGTGTTGTTTTCTAATACATTCATCTTATGTTAAATAGTCACAAAGATTTGAGTGAACTGTTTGGGTCATATATTAATGCATTGATTAATGGAACTACAATTTCTTTTCTTACATTTATCACACAATATCTTATAATATTATAATCAATTATATTACCTAATTCTTTGTGTAATAATACAAGGCTATATTTTTATTAAAGTTAATATTACTAATAATTACATTCTAGAATCACATATCTACTATGACAGAAGAACAATTTGAAGAAAATAAGAAAGCTCTAGCTACATTACTTTCGGTAAAACCAGGAAATTTGACTGCAAGGTGTGACTTGTACTGGAATGAGATTGAAACCCAACGATATAACTTCGATCGAGTCAATATTGAAGTGGCTTACTTAAAGACGATATCACGGCA
>NW_017303031.1:0-483 GCF_001594115.1 Trachymyrmex septentrionalis | reverse complement strand
CGACACGTGGTACGTGAAAAAAAAATCGAATCAAGAGGAAGAACGACTTGCGTTGTGAAAGAAGCAGCGGCAATAATACTAGAAGATATTCGTTCACAAGTGTACGAGACAAAGCACTACCCTCCAACGGACAATTTTCTGCGAGATGTCAAGACGGTTGTATCGGAAAGTTTGAACGTCTTCCTCGAGAAAGTGATAGTGAGTAAAAAAGTTGGTTCTCACAAAAAGTGAAAAACAAAGTGTACAAGCACATGCTATAATCAGCGGAGCAAGACCCCGATCGTTTTTGTCGCCATTGCAAATCGGAGCGTTGCAACTCGCAGCGTTTTTGAACAAAAAGAACGCATTTAGGAAATTGCTCGAAGTACTGTTAGTTTCAGACTACTGTTCATTGTATCAAGAAGCAGTTGGAGATCTCTTATAATGCGTTCACCGATATCAATCGATTCTCAGTCATTCTCATAGTTTATATTAGGTAATGCA
>NW_017303030.1:0-483 GCF_001594115.1 Trachymyrmex septentrionalis | reverse complement strand
CAAATTTCATTATTTGCATGAGAATTTTGATCGAATATTTCTCCACGATACGCGTTGTTTAAATTTGGAATTTTATTTAAGTTTAAAACGACTCTACTTGTCGTATTATATATATATTAATGTCATTCTAAACAAAAAATCTTTACATATTTCGCGAAAAATTAAAATTTATAATGTTAGTAATATTTTAATTATCAAAAATCGATAAATAATAAAGTAAAAGAAAATTTGACAATGCAACAGTGAAAATATAATGCATGTTTATATGATAAGCACCTTCAAAGCAAAGTAAAATACATAAAACAAAATAAATGACATAAGATCCGAAAGAACTAAACATATCTAATAATACAATATTATAATTAATTACCGAGCTGTTACGAATAATATACATAAATAATTATAAGATTATCGATATAAATATGTTTTATTATTTTTCATTTTATATTCAGATTATTTTTAATATACAATAACATTTGATAT
>NW_017303029.1:0-483 GCF_001594115.1 Trachymyrmex septentrionalis | reverse complement strand
ATCCATTTTTTCGTCTGTAGTTTACACTTTATTCATGATAAAAAGTTGAATGTTCGATGGATACCTTCCACAGGAAACGAAATTTCCCTCTCAATCGATTTACAGATTGAATGTTTAAATTTTCTAGACATTGCATATGTTACAAAATTGACGTTATTTGTTACATGTGAGAAGGAGAGTCTTTCCAATTTATCTCTTTTTAAATACTCACCGTACACTCGAACAATTCATTGTGATAGTCAAAATTTGTCAAAAATATAAATTGTGGATAACATTTGGTAAAATATATAAAAGTCGTAAATAAATTATGAGTAATAAAACAAGACAAAAAGAGTAAATTAATAATATTCACAGTCCAAAAGTTAAAATTAAAATTGTAAAAAACTACTGTTTTAAATGAGTAATCTGAGATATGTTATCGATATGACTTCTCACTACTTATTGATTTTAAATTTTCGATAGATTAGTGTGACACAAATATAA
>NW_017303028.1:0-482 GCF_001594115.1 Trachymyrmex septentrionalis | reverse complement strand
ATATATACACATTATATAAATTACCTTCTTTTTTGTTTCCAATGCAAATTTGTATTTGTAAATATATTTAATCATCTCGGGAAAACCCTTTCACATCTTTCTCCTCAAATTAATTGCTTCAAAAGTGAATAAAAAATAATCAAACGCTCACCAGTACGATGCGCAGCAGCGGAGATTAAAGTATATAATCTGTAAAATACAAATATATTATCAAATATTAAATATTGTCTAAAAAATTAATAACGTTTTATGATTATCTCTAAATAAATACTTAACAGAAAAATTACACTTCATAGATAACAATAATTTTTTAAGTGAATCACAAATGCTTACCCACGGTTGCCCCGCCGTCGCCCGATGCCTCCCCGGCCTCCTCCTCCTCTCTTCTCCTCATGGTATTCCCAAAACAAGACACAATCACTTTTTCTATAATTTTCCACTTATCACTAGCATCACTACGTTACGATGGAAAAACTAACTAA
>NW_017303027.1:0-482 GCF_001594115.1 Trachymyrmex septentrionalis | reverse complement strand
AAACAAAAAATTATATTGAGGTTTGTTTAGCGGCATTTAACTTAAAAATGTTCCAATAATACTAAAAATATTTTTTCGATATTTACAGAAATGTTTTATGCAAACCGCAATTTAAAAATTTTGGAAAAATCGTAAAAAACCGAAAAAATTGGCAAACTGTGAAATATAAAACCAAATAATTTGGAAGAAATAAATTGTAAAAAATATCTGACAATTTGTTTTTATAGCTGTATGTTCTAGTTTAAATCCTTTTTTTGAGAAACTTCGGACCATTTATTCACAAGTTATTGAATTTGAAGCACCAAAGCAACTCGCGCGTCAGTTACAGTGCATGATATCTTTTCGAGTCAGATCAAAATAGCGAGTCCAATATGAATAATAATTAAATATACACGAAATGATGATTTTAACCTGTATCATATTTTCCTGTATCACGTGGAGGTATCACTTTATTATATAAGGGGAATGCTAAATCACTGTTC
>NW_017303026.1:0-482 GCF_001594115.1 Trachymyrmex septentrionalis | reverse complement strand
ATATATCAAAACTTTACATAGAAATAACGTCTATTTATATTCCTGTACTATGCAACGAAATATTAAGGAAAATATGCATAGGAAAATTGACTGGAAAATATTAGTGACATGAGTGATGTAATTGAATTGTATCTACTTATATATACTATAGAATATATAATAGAATTATAGAATAGAATACCAGAAACAAAAGACAGAAAAATGCTATCCAGTCATACAACTGAATGAGTAGCGTGAAATGAGGATGTGACTCGCCTCTCAATTAGTATATATATTCAAATAACAAGTAACTATCTTTTGTCTATGCAAAATTCTTCAATAGCTGAATTATCATTATAGATACCGGTGAGGATGGCTCAACCAAAGTCGGAACGTATGGTGTAATGTAATTATATAGAATTGACACCACGATTAATTGTATTGCGCTTTTATGCGCGCTGCCTCCTTACAGCCCTTTGTCTTCACAGTCTATTTTATTACTA
>NW_017303025.1:0-481 GCF_001594115.1 Trachymyrmex septentrionalis | reverse complement strand
GTAAATTTTTTAAAAAAACATTTAAAAAAAATTCACAAGTAAGTATATTACGCAAATAGTAAAAAAAATTGATAAACGTAGAATATGAATCTGGTTGTAATAAAACTATTAATATTAACTAAAGAAAATGAAACGGAGAAGAGGGTAACCATTATGGAAAAAAGTATCAAACAAGCGTGTCAGCAAATAGGATATAAAAACGCATTTGTATTAATCATACATAACTCTATATTTTGTAGTTTTATTGACTACTAAATTCATCCCTGAATTTAAACTTACTATCATCACATATAAAAGAATTAGTAATAATCGATTATTTTTATTTTTCCCAGGAATACTTCGATTGATAGAATATTTGAATTTACTTGATTACATTCCACATTGACTTTTAAATATTCGTATAATAAGATTTCAAAAACTCATAATTTGTTCAATGTGGAGTAGTGTATATAATTGAAAACAATATATTTACTGTATTTTT
>NW_017303024.1:0-481 GCF_001594115.1 Trachymyrmex septentrionalis | reverse complement strand
TTCTTTCAGTAACAGCATTTGAAAAGATTTTCATGAGATCGCACACACAAACTTCTTTTATATGAAGAAAAAATCCATACATCTAAAATTTTATTTAAAAATACATTAACTCTTTTTTGTATCTTTATATATCTTCGAATATTTATAGTCACATAAATAAATTAAACTAGAATTAAAATGTCATAAATCGATGTTATACAGTAACTTACGAAATTGAATTTTTTTCAAAAATTGGAAAAAAAATGTTTTATTATTTTCGGAATAGATAATAGGAATAACAAAACATAAAATATAAAAAGAAAAAGAGTATAAAAAGGTATAAAGAAAAAAACAGAAGAATTAGAGATAAAACGATGACCTTAAGGTTTATTGATTTTTTTTAAATTTTTGTGACGACATAAAAATAATGATCTATTTTTTTATATTCGGTCAAATTTTGCTTATTATCTACAAAAATTTTAAAAATTATAAAATAAAAAGA
>NW_017303023.1:0-481 GCF_001594115.1 Trachymyrmex septentrionalis | reverse complement strand
ATGAATCGTCGAAGTTGACTATTAGTACTCAAGAGGCATAGGTATTTACTCCATTCCACGTGCCTGATCGAAGGTTAATAGCATTTTGTTAATTAAGAGAGTCTATAGCGCGTGAAAGGTGTGAATTTTGATTACCGCGAGTGGATTTTATAGTTAACGACTAATGTTTGAAAGATGAAGTCGACGCTTGTGCTACAAATGGCGATATGCACCGCGTCGATGCAACCTGTCAACACGTCCGTCAACAAATCTAAAATTATTTATCTGTTTGCTACGCGAGCATGATTTGCTTGATTAAAAATGTACCATTTACGAAAACCGCTTGTTTATTCATTTATTTTTTACTTAATTTAAGATTTGTCTTTGCGCGATTTGGTTTAATATTTAAATTAAATTAAAATATATTCGGATTAAAACGATCTAACGATAGATACACCCAGAGAAAAGATTGCTTCGATTTAAAGAAATTTTCTTTGCTATA
>NW_017303022.1:0-480 GCF_001594115.1 Trachymyrmex septentrionalis | reverse complement strand
TTTGTTCTCTCTCTCATGCTACGCGAATGCGGGAACCCCCTTGTGCGGTAAAGTATACCACACGCAGAAAGACCAGGTTCAGAAGAAAGCCAAGCTAAAAGATATTTTCTCGTCGGACTTTGTCGGTACGCAGCTACTACACAACAATAACCAGCCACCATCACCATCACTACCATTACAGCAACAAGAAACGACAAACTCCTTCACATAGAATTATCCTGCATTCTCTAAATTCTTTGGAGTCGAATCTCTCTAAAGAGTGAAAATTGAGCCAGTCTTGAAAAAGAGTGGCTCAGTTTTTAATCTTTAACTCTTAGTACACGCGATTGAGTCGTTCCTGTTCTGCATTTTTCTTCCAAAAACTAGGATCAAGTAATTGGTTATAACATTTATATATAATTTTTTAAATACATAATCTTGCGAAAACTTTTACAGAAGATGTCAAAGTATATTAAAAAGTTAAAGTATATTAAGAATTAT
>NW_017303021.1:0-480 GCF_001594115.1 Trachymyrmex septentrionalis | reverse complement strand
TCAACGGAAACTCCGCTCGCCGTGACGGAATTTTTAGATTCTGCGATATTAATCATAGGTAGAAAACAAAATTTCACAATTGCTTGTACTCGGAAAGCCCTGTTTTTATAGTTACGACGCGAATTAAATCGTCATCGCTGAGGTGACACGCCGTAATCCGGCCAAATTCCCATTGGCTCGGTGGAGCCAGAGAGTTACGCACAGGACGATTTGGCCAACTTTAACTAGTCGCTGGATAATTCGCGCCATTCTGGGCATTGTTAAAAGGTATGCAAGTAATCACCGTGCCAAGACCTTCAAAAACCTTCGGTTATGTATTGACCCGCCAACGCGAAAGTCGGTTTTCATTTAAGTCAAGCACATTTGGTTTGGCGGGGGCGATAAGACAGGTTTCGACCAAAAAATGATCGAGGGTCAGAGCGTAATAGTCGTCGAGATTATTGGAAACGGGAACAATCGGACATGAATTAAGACACGCCT
>NW_017303020.1:0-480 GCF_001594115.1 Trachymyrmex septentrionalis | reverse complement strand
GAGCGAGCCTTTCGTACAAGGTGACACCAGCCACCAGTCACAAAACAGTTTTACAGATTTATAAAATAGAAATTCTAATTTTGAAAAAATTAGAAGTTTATAACTGCCAATTATAAAAAGTGTAAATAATGAAGTTATACTTTTACGGAAAAACATGAGAAAATTTCATATTTTTAATTTTTTATCATTGACGCTTATTTATTAGAAATCTAAAATAATTTGAAAGAATTTCGATAGCGCACATCGTTAATTGGCTAATTTGAAATAAAATATTTTCATTAATAAAGCAGTGAAAAGTTACTAAAAACTAATGTGAGTGGATGTATGATCTCGCAATGTGCGCTAATGGAATGTTCTCAATAATTTGGGGTGAATAATGTTAGGAAGATATTATCACAAAAAAATATGAAGTTAGTCACTTGATTTTTATTTAAACATTGTCAATTATAAACTCAATAAATTTTTTAAAATGTTTCTTGA
>NW_017303019.1:0-480 GCF_001594115.1 Trachymyrmex septentrionalis | reverse complement strand
ACGATCGTCGAAGATGGGCTCACCCTCTATATTTAGAATATCGCGACCCATTTTTCACGACGAATCCCAGGGATCGTAGAAATGCGAAATGTTCGCAGCGTTCAATCTGTCCTGCGTTCCTCTGTGCTTTCTTCCAACTTATCGTTCGGTGAGCGATGATAATTGCGACGTCTGCGGTATGATTGTAGTGGATGTATTCTTACGATCGTGCGTTTAGAACGAGCATCTTTCGTCCGTGAACATATTTTTTATTGTCTGCGTCGTATATGAACTTGAATCGATATCTCTTCTCCACGAGGTTTATCAATTGTCTTGATCAATTGTTTTGATCCACTATACGTTATATCGGTAACGTTTCTCGCGACGACTGGGCGATAAATGACGTGTGTGGGAGTATCGGACAATTTATATAGGTGGAACGTTCACCGCGAATTCGTATGCGCTGGTTTATCGTTGTTGTACGCACCCGAAGTAATGTTG
>NW_017303018.1:0-479 GCF_001594115.1 Trachymyrmex septentrionalis | reverse complement strand
CTCGCGGTTAATGTTGGGTGCGCCGGCTATTTATGAGGGAATTACTCTGACGATCATCGATTATCACACTAAGATCTAAGTGCAGAACTTGCGAACGATACGAAGACTCTTGCAATGTCCTTTCAGCTTATCTTCAGCTTATCGTAATTATTACGTACAATAAAAACTATAAATCGTTTTCATTAAACTTATATATCTTTTTATTATTGATCAATTTAAAACAAAGAAATATAAATCTGAAGTATCTCTAAGTTTCAAGACTTCAACGCATTTCCCTAAAAAATTTCAACTCTATTCATCCTCGTTATTTATTAAACGCTTTTATTAAACGGATTTATTCTCAAGATCGACAAGATACGAGTGCGAGATACTTGTTTTACGAAATAGAGCTCGTTAAGATTAATAGCACTGACAACTTATGTACATACGTGTCAATATAGTAACTGTTTCATAATTAAAACATGTACACGAAAAAAAAA
>NW_017303017.1:0-478 GCF_001594115.1 Trachymyrmex septentrionalis | reverse complement strand
TTTTTTTTGTTCGCTCGGACTTGAATTTTTATTAAATAAAAATTTTAACATTTCAGTTAAAAAACCTGTTTCATATTGAATGCGTTCGGCGAACAACAGTTGAGTGAGCGCTCGTTGCTATTGCTATATCCTTCTTGATTTACTATAAATTAAAAATTCTACTTCAATCACACAGGCAGTAATTACTGAGCGTTCACTCAACCATTATGTCCGCTGAACAACGTAACAGAGATGTTGAAAGGTAAGGGTGGAAGCAAAGAGTCTTGCATAACACGTATATAATGCATAACAAAATGAATCAATCAAAGTGCTTCATTTCCTTCCTTTCCAATGAAATGACCCTTGGTTGATTCTTTTATACTTTATTCATTATGCGTTATGCAAATGTCTGTGCTTAACCCTGAATTGTTCCTTGAACATTTTTTTAAAGTCTTTCTAGAATAGTAAAAAGCTTGAACTGAATAAAAAGATACCCGGA
>NW_017303016.1:0-478 GCF_001594115.1 Trachymyrmex septentrionalis | reverse complement strand
ATATATTTCTGTAAATTCTAACTAATAATTACTATCATATTATATAAATGACCAAAGGAATCAAATTGCATAGAGGATATCATTTCCAGTTAAAAAATATCTCGATAATGTTCCTACCATGTAAAATACATGAAAAATATGCTATCATGTAAAATACATGAAAAATATGCATAGCATAAATCTTTGCAATAAATACACGTACACATATGAATATGTTGCAATAAATATATTTAATTCCAATCAAATTTGTATTGGAAAGGGATGTGAATTTGTCGTGTGCGAACTGGTGGCGTTATTGCGAATGAAGTGCTCGCGTACTATATACGATTTCCATTTCGCGAATTTCGTACAACTGTACATCCATCAGGTCGATCGAACGTGGAGCATCACGGAGGATTGATTTCGTACGAGAGTGGACAGAGTGCGTTATGTGTACATTTCGACACGTTGTCGTTGCGCCACGCATGATTTCGCAGGA
>NW_017303015.1:0-478 GCF_001594115.1 Trachymyrmex septentrionalis | reverse complement strand
AAACAGTGTTAAAGTTTTACTAAAATTTTTACATTATTTTGATTGAGGAATGTTCACATTTACATCTAATATCATAAATTCTATATAGGTGATAAATAAGAGAAAGATTGAACGACAATCACAAAGCGGCCATACGGAATTTGAAAATGAAGACAATGAATTTAACATAGGTGCGATTGTAAATTTGAATTATATATTATACTTTATACAGATTATAGGTACATAATTTATTTAGGTACTTCATAAATATTCCTTATTTAATAAAATTTATTATATTAGATAAGTGTAAGAGACAGGCGTTCTTAGATCTATTATTAGATCAGAATGCGAAAGCTGACACCCCTTTGACCGATGATGAATTGAGAGCGCAAGTTGACACGTTCATGTTTGCAGTAAGATGTCTGAAATTAAAATTAAAATTAAAATTTTATAATTTTTGTAACATAAAATTTTCTCTTTATTTATTTAAATTAGCAAG
>NW_017303014.1:0-478 GCF_001594115.1 Trachymyrmex septentrionalis | reverse complement strand
GCTATAGTACATGTACAGCTGATTAAATGAAAAAGACAATCAAATGAGATATCGCAACAATATATGTACGCGATGTAGACGATAGCGAGTAAAGGCGACATAGAGAAAGAAGCACTTATTCAATATATTATCAATAGAATACTTGACGAGGAGAATAATAAAAGAATCTTCTGGAGCAGATACCCTGACACAATTGAGGAAAAATTTAGAACACTTCGATCTAATAAAGAAGAAGTTGGACAAGAAATTACGAAAGGAGTAACCTAAAGCTGCTAAAGGAAAAACGCAGATAAGAGTGAAAAAAAAGCTAATCAAAAGAAACGGAAGGAGACAAGATACTTTAGCTGTGGATCCAGTGAGTAGCACGTGATTGTTCATAAAGACAAAGGACCGAAATGCTTTAAGTGCAATCAGTTTGGACACATCAGTTTGCAGCGAAATGTGACAACTTTAATGAGATAACAAAGAAAAATCGGAA
>NW_017303013.1:0-478 GCF_001594115.1 Trachymyrmex septentrionalis | reverse complement strand
ATACATAAATCAATGAATAAGAACATCGACGTGATTAATATTTTTAGTATTACAGATTATATATGACATTAAAAGTTATGACAGTTTTTATTATTTTTTCTTAAAGTGTGTAATATAATCTTTGTTCTTTACTCATCTCTGTATATTATTTTCTTATAATAGCTTAAGATTATTCTTTTAAAATTATTTTCGGCCTTACGTTTTAATATCTTATTTAATTGTTGTTTACATAATAATTTCTAAATGTACTTACAATAAAATAATTTTTAAATGTTTATACAATATTCTTTTTTAGCTGCACAATTTAACTCTTCTTTTACAGAAGAGATTATTGACTCGGAATCGCGTCGAATCGGTAAATCGAATACGCTATTTGTTGAGTGTCTCTAAAGATATTATATATCTAAAATATTATTTTAGATACATTTTGATAAGATACAAAGGAAAACATAACTATTGTAGTTACAGTTACAGTTAC
>NW_017303012.1:0-477 GCF_001594115.1 Trachymyrmex septentrionalis | reverse complement strand
AGAAAAACTTACTCTTTCAATTTGTCATTTCAATTCCGCTCTTTTTATACGACAATTGTAGGTCTCGAAAGATCAATCGTTTCCATCGTGACTGACAAAAATGAAAAGAAAGGCTAGTTCACCCTTTCACGCGACCTAACCCTTGGTTACAATTTTAGGGGTGCGATCGGCTGATGGTTTGACCAGTTACATTGCTTTCGTGCGAACCGACCAGTCACCCCTCTGATCGATCTATCTTCTACGAGTATGCGTGTCACAACAGTTCCTTCATGTTATCCAACGTTTATCGGTCATTCGAAATCGGTTTTTCCTTTTCATGTCTTTTAAACATAACCACGGTAATCTACACAATTTCATTAAAACAAATTTCCCATATGGCCTATTATCTTCCAGTTAAGATCAGAATAATTTATATCAGTATATTTATTTTCCATATATTAATATTATATATGTAATACATATTAATATTATGTACAA
>NW_017303011.1:0-477 GCF_001594115.1 Trachymyrmex septentrionalis | reverse complement strand
GCACTTGTGCTGTGGCCCGTCGAGAGAGAGCACGCGGGAAGGACCCAAGACGACAGCTGAGCGAGCGATCTGTGAGACAATCCGGATGAGAATCACTGCAAGACGTCATGGTGAGACGAACGTGGTCATTTTGTAAAGTCGCCGGTTTCCGAGTTCGGGAGGCACGATCCGAACGAAACATTGTTTTCGGGCCTAACGTAGTGAAAGCACGTGGCATTGCCGTACATTAGGTTCCCGTGGAATACGAGCAAACGGGACGGTTATTCACAATCGGGGAAGTTTTATTGCGTTCGCCAAGGCCACAGCCTCGTCATTTAATGTAAGTGTATCGCGTATCATGTTTTCGTGTCGTGTCGTGTACATGTTCCATACGGCCGTATTAACGCGTGTCTTGTCGTCGGAATCTTGCAGCGTATGATCTGCATATTTGAGAGTATCTGCGCTTTGTGTCCTGATAATTACGATAATTGATTGTAG
>NW_017303010.1:0-477 GCF_001594115.1 Trachymyrmex septentrionalis | reverse complement strand
TCAAATCCGGTCTTTTACCAAAAAAAATTTCAAAAGGTGTTTTGTCTTCTATAGTGCTCTTTGTAAAAGTTCTGTTTTTTAAATACGTCGCAGTTCTAATTACTTCTGGCCAATATCTTAGATTTACATTCGCTTCGTATAATAAACACCTGGCGGAATTCATAATAGTTCTGTTAAGTTTTTCGGCTACACCGTTTAGCTCATGTACGTAAGGAGGGCAAGGTTCAATAGATATTCCCTTTTCATTTACTAATTCGTAGATATATTTATTTAGATACTTTTTTCCGTTGTCGCATCTAAATTTCTTTATTTTTTTTCCAGTTAAATTTTCTACTTTATTTATGTAATTTTTAAAACACTCATATACTTCGCTTTTCGAATTTATTGTATAAATGACAGCTAATTTACTATAATCATCGACAAAACTCAGAAAGTATTTTGAGCCGTCAAAACCTGTGGTTTTATGTGGGCCATTTA
>NW_017303009.1:0-477 GCF_001594115.1 Trachymyrmex septentrionalis | reverse complement strand
AAAAAAAAAACAAAAAAACGGAATTAATATGCAAAATGATACGGAATTATTGAATTTGCTATATAATGATTTAATCTAGAGAAGATGGAAATGCTCTTGTTTTAGAAATTATAAATTTGTAAAGTCGATCTTATGTTGGTATTTATTTGTTTCCATGTTTTATAAGATATAAATTTGTATTGTCGAGATTGCGTTGATATTTATTCTGTTTAATTTTAATATTTATAAATAACTGCATACGTGAAACGTCCTCTTACACGCTCTCAACTTTATTATTATATAATTACATCGCGTTATAACGGATCATCGTTATGCTAAGTACAATGTAAGTTTTATCCATTTAAAACAATCAATTTTAATACTTCGACTACGATTAAAAGTTCATAAATCTGATCGTGCAATCTCCACGCGGTACACCTTCAGTGATGCTGATATGCCGGTGATACTGTAATTTTCAAATGCCATAACTCGTAAACT
>NW_017303008.1:0-476 GCF_001594115.1 Trachymyrmex septentrionalis | reverse complement strand
AAATGACTCATGGTACTCAGATGGTAATACACCCAGAGCTTACGGCTTATAAAGTCCATAAACCAGGTAATCCGTAAGAGTTATTGTTTCTTCTATTAACAGTCCTCTATATTATTTATCTTTATTTTTGCATAATATTATTCCTAATAATAGCATTCCTGAGGCATCTAGTCAAGTGAAAAATAGCTTTCATTTTGTTAACAAATTAAATGATATATTTTTTTAGTCTGACTATGTTATGGCTTCCTTAGACGTTATTTCCCTTTTTACTAATGTTACCAATAAAATTGGCAGCTAAGAGCATTAGTAAAAGATGGGTTCATATTTCTTGTAAAACCACTATATCATTAGAAGAATTTTTAATTTCCATAAACTTAGTTTTAAACTCCACTTATTTTTCTTTTAATAGTAAATTTTACAAACAGATTTTTGGTACCCCTATGGGTTCACCTCTATCTCCTATTATCTCCGAAATT
>NW_017303007.1:0-476 GCF_001594115.1 Trachymyrmex septentrionalis | reverse complement strand
TATGTATGAATACAATGAATATAATAAATATGATATAAATATATTTCTGATTATAATTATGGAAATTAAGATAAATATTGTTTACGTAATATATAATTTTATTTTATAAACTCATATTCTCTTCACATATTTGAAATCTTAATATATAAATAGAAAATTCTAAACGATTCTATTTCTAATTGAAGTAAAAATTGATCGGGACAAAATAATAAAATATTTCTATTGAGCAGTAAAAGAAATAGAAAATATTGTGTTACATTGGCGTCACCTGGCGTGGGGTAGAGAAACTATTCTCACCATACGCACCCTTCTCTGCCGTGTTCAAACTGCTCGACAGAACCGGCCGATCAAACAGGACTCAATTGGCAAAATCCTCCCTTACTCCTTACCCCGTACTTTTCGTGAAAATCTTAGGTATACCCTCAGAGATAAATAGTTCTCCCAAACGTCGCCAGAGTGGCGGTAGAAAAAGACCA
>NW_017303006.1:0-476 GCF_001594115.1 Trachymyrmex septentrionalis | reverse complement strand
AGGCCAAACCCTCTCAGATCCACTCACCAAAACTTCTTTTTCTTTTTATTCCTTAGTTATCCTCTTCGTAACTTATCCCTTCCGTCACATGATACTTTCACACACGCACATAAAAACATACCTAACCAAGATGAAACAAATAAAAAAAATCGTGTAACAAAAATGTATTGCTAAATATTTGTTTTATTATATTATTATTAAATTTAATCTTAGTTTGTTAATTTGAAAAACCTTGTATTTATTGTAAGCTCTCTCGCGATTGCACTTCGGCCTCTCCCCGGTCACTTGAATAAAGTTTCATGACCGAAAGTTAGGGCATACGGACGTACTAGCACATCTGGCATTAAAGTACGCTCTCCCGGCACACTGATCTTTTAAATTAAAAATACGTTCGACTCGTGTGTCCGTTTAACGGAGCACGAGTTGAGATTTTCCACTTCATCCTCCATTTGACCCCCGGCTCGTTAGGAGTTTTA
>NW_017303005.1:0-476 GCF_001594115.1 Trachymyrmex septentrionalis | reverse complement strand
ATTATTAAAATTTATGATTTAAAACTACATTATTTTTATATGTTTACTTACCTATAAATTGTATTATTTTAACACTGTTGAAATGTTACATTTTAATTTATTATAACACAAAATATTCTAATAACACAATCATATTATGCTAAATTAAAATATTAACTCGAATATGTAAAAAATTCAACACAATTTTTAAGAATTTGTTTTAACGTAAATACAAAATATTTTTTACTGTGTAAGAAATGATAATAAAATGCGATTTATTCATTATCGATCTACTATTTGTTTATAACTTAATATATGTATAACGAAAGGACATCGAATGGAAACGAAATTATACACTATATTTGTTAAGTCAACTAAAAAATGATAACACTGAAAAATATGACAAATTAGATAATAAACAAGCAGTTACAGCAAGATTCGTTTGCCACAATGTCTTTTCGAACATTCTGTTGAACCAATTCAGTTAATTGATAAGG
>NW_017303004.1:0-476 GCF_001594115.1 Trachymyrmex septentrionalis | reverse complement strand
TTGCAAAACAGTTTGAAAGGATGAACACAAGTCGAGGAAAAAGTGATATTGAATTAGCTCTTAACTGAGAGTTTCTTTAGCTGTTATACGATCTATATAATGCTGTTCTAAATTTAGAAGTAAAACTAGAAAGATGATGAAGCCGTGGCTTTTTACGAGACATGGAACAGAATGACATAAATCATAATTGCTTCTCAACAGAAGGAAGTAAAAGGATACTTGAAAATACCTGATGCGTAACTTATCGTTCGCTAAGTTACTGTAATATCATTTTATAGCTCTATAAACAGGAAATATACAATTGTATTGCATTAAAATATAATTGTGCCTTATATATATGTATATGTATATGTTGTATTATTTTATTTCTTATTTCTTATCTCTGTTTAGCATTTCTTCTACAAAAAACATAATGCGTTTGCAATGCGATAAATAAAATTATTCTTTTCGCACAAAACTGATGAACGATATTAAAA
>NW_017303003.1:0-475 GCF_001594115.1 Trachymyrmex septentrionalis | reverse complement strand
ATACAGAAAATCTAATCTCTCTTTTGTTGGATCTGCAAAATTTTTATATGGAAAGTCAAAAGTAATGCAACAAAAATTTCTAACACTCAACTTGACTATCCTACAAAATTATTTTGATAGTCTAACAAATTTATTCTCAGATGTGTAACTAGCTAACTTTCTAAATCCTTCAGTAAAATTATTCTCTCAGTGTACATATTAAAAATAAACAAAATAAGCAATAATATTGGATTAATAACAAAATATAGATTAATAATTAAACATGTATAATACTATATCATCTTAATCTCTCAATAATGTCGCTTTATATTACACATTCACTCAAAGCTTATTGTAAATTGTCGACTTCAAATTAATTTCTTTTTTACACTAAAGAATACATTTCAAATTTTCATTGGAATGTTCAAAACGTCAAAGATTCACGAAAATATGTTTATCTATTACTACTGACTCTTATGACCGCTATGATTCTATA
>NW_017303002.1:0-475 GCF_001594115.1 Trachymyrmex septentrionalis | reverse complement strand
AGAGAGATGATAATATTACATTAAATTAGTATGACTTACCACTGGCACTACTTCGCTGTTAGCTCGTCGTCGTGGATGCGGTATGTCCACATATCCACCAATTGTTAAATCTCGGAGATTCGGAAAACTGTTGCTGCGTGCGAATTTCGCCGGAGGTTCTTCAGATTCGTACTCGTCCACATATATTCTCTAATAAGAAAATAATAAACATTGAATAAATAATCAAACGATAATAATTAAACGAATAATAATCGGTGCTTAGAAAGTTTTATTAATGATATTAATAAAGATATTAATAATGTAAAAATTTATAATTGATAATTTACATACTATATTGAGTCACTATATTAATTACTAAAATATCTCAATTTAAAATACGACGAATGCAACTGGAGTAATTAAAAAGTAAGTTATTCAACATGACAGATAAAATAATTTCATAATATTTATTGATAATATATATATATCGAATTTT
>NW_017303001.1:0-475 GCF_001594115.1 Trachymyrmex septentrionalis | reverse complement strand
AATATTCGCGAAGATGCGTTGAGAGCGAAGAGCGATATATGATGTGTTTGATCGGGATCGAGCGGCGAACTCATGATTCTCACAAGGAGTGTGTGCGCGATCGACGGTTTTCGGGATATGCGCAAAGGGGTTCGCGTGCCATTTAAGACAAACAGCGTGATTAGCACAGGAGCGAGGTATGTTCGTGTTTTGACGGCGCGGTGTCGATGAGTTATTTGTCTGCTCCAAAAATATAAAAGTAACGATAATTCCGGAACACCTTTATTTCCAAGAGGCGCGTAATATCTATTTTCTTCTTCTTCCTCTGTTGCTTCCTGAGTTATTTCTTCCTCAATTATTTCCTCCTTCTCCTCTCCATTACCGTTGTCATCGTCGTTGCTATTCTCGATATTCGCGTTGTCCTGCTCCTCGTTATCAGCAGCATTATCACCGGCATCATCATCATCATCATCATCATCATCATCATCATCATCAT